>NC_092227.1:10600895-10705513 GCF_036320965.1 Panulirus ornatus | reverse complement strand
TATGGTTGGCTTGGTGACTGGTACAGGATGTGGTGGGCTGGTGACTGGTACAGGGATGTGGTGGGCTTGGTGATGGTACAGGGATGTGGTGGCTTGGTGACTGGTACAGGGATGTGGTGGCTTGGTGACTGGTACAGGATGTGGTGGGCTTGGTGACTGGCACAGGGATGTGGTGGGCTGGTGACTGGCACAGGGATGTGGTGGGCTTGGTGACTGTACAGGGATGTGGTGGCTTGGTGACTGGTACAGGGATGTGGTGGCTTGGTGACTGGTACAGGATGTGGTGGGCTGGTGACTGGTACAGGATGTGGTGGGCTGGTGACTGGTACAGGATGTGGTGGGCTTGGTGACTGGTACAGGATGTGGTGGGCTTGGTGACTGGCACAGGGATGTGGTGGCTTGGTGACTGGTACAGGATGTGGTGGGCTGGTGACTGGTACAGGATGTGGTGGGCTTGGTGATGGTACAGGGATGTGGTGGCTTGGTGACTGGTACAGGATGTGGTGGGCTTGGTGACTGGTACAGGGATGTGGTGGCTTGGTGACTGGTACAGGGATGTGGTGGCTTGGTGACTGGCACAGGGATGTGGTGGGCTGGTGACTGGTACAGGATGTGGTGGGCTTGGTGACTGTACAGGGATGTGGTGGGCTTGGTGACTGTACAGGGATGTGGTGGCTTGGTGACTGGTACAGGATGTGGTGGGCTTGGTGACTGTACAGGGATGTGGTGGGCTGGGTGACTGGTACAGGGATGTGGTGGGCTGGTGACTGGTACAGGGATGTGGTGGCTTGGTGACTGGTACAGGATGTGGTGGGCTTGGTGATGGTACAGGGATGTGGTGGGCTTGGTGATGGTACAGGGATGTGGTGGGCTTGGTGATGGTACAGGGATGTGGTGGCTTGGTGACTGGTACAGGATGTGGTGGGCTTGGTGATGGTACAGGGATGTGGTGGCTTGGTGACTGGTACAGGGATGTGGTGGCTTGGTGACTGGTACAGGATGTGGTGGGCTTGGTGACTGGTACAGGATGTGGTGGGCTTGGTGATGGTACAGGGATGTGGTGGGCTTGGTGACTGTACAGGGATGTGGTGGGCTTGGTGATGGTACAGGGATGTGGTGGGCTTGGTGATGGTACAGGGATGTGGTGGGCTTGGTGATGGCACAGGGATGTGGTGGCTTGGTGACTGGCACAGGGATGTGGTGGCTTGGTGACTGGCACAGGGATGTGGTGGCTTGGTGACTGGTACAGGGATGTGGTGGCTTGGTGACTGGTACAGGATGTGGTGGGCTGGGTGACTGGTACAGGATGTGGTGGGCTTGGTGATGGTACAGGGATGTGGTGGCTTGGTGACTGGTACAGGATGTGGTGGGCTTGGTGATGGTACAGGGATGTGGTGGCTTGGTGACTGGTACAGGGATGTGGTGGGCTTGGTGACTGGTACAGGATGTGGTGGGCTTGGTGATGGTACAGGGATGTGGTGGGCTTGGTGATGGTACAGGGATGTGGTGGGCTTGGTGACTGTACAGGGATGTGGTGGGCTTGGTGATGGTACAGGGATGTGGTGGGCTGGGTGACTGGTACAGGATGTGGTGGGCTTGGTGATGGTACAGGGATGTGGTGGGCTGGTGACTGGTACAGGATGTGGTGGGCTGGTGACTGGCACAGGGATGTGGTGGCTTGGTGACTGGCACAGGGATGTGGTGGCTTGGTGACTGGTACAGGATGTGGTGGGCTTGGTGATGGTACAGGGATGTGGTGGCTTGGTGACTGGCACAGGGATGTGGTGGCTTGGTGACTGGCACAGGGATGTGGTGGCTTGGTGACTGGCACAGGGATGTGGTGGCTTGGTGACTGGTACAGGGATGTGGTGGCTTGGTGACTGGTACAGGATGTGGTGGGCTTGGTGACTGGCACAGGGATGTGGTGGCTTGGTGACTGGTACAGGATGTGGTGGGCTTGGTGATGGTACAGGGATGTGGTGGCTTGGTGACTGGCACAGGGATGTGGTGGGCTTGGTGACTGGCACAGGGATGTGGTGGGCTTGGTGATGGTACAGGGATGTGGTGGCTTGGTGACTGGTACAGGGATGTGGTGGCTTGGTGACTGGTACAGGGATGTGGTGGCTTGGTGACTGGCACAGGGATGTGGTGGGCTGGGTGACTGGTACAGGATGTGGTGGGCTTGGTGATGGTACAGGGATGTGGTGGCTTGGTGACTGGTACAGGATGTGGTGGGCTGGTGACTGGTACAGGATGTGGTGGGCTGGTGACTGGTACAGGGATGTGGTGGCTTGGTGACTGGTACAGGATGTGGTGGGCTGGTGACTGGTACAGGATGTGGTGGGCTGGTGACTGGTACAGGATGTGGTGGGCTGGTGACTGGCACAGGGATGTGGTGGGCTTGGTGACTGGCACAGGGATGTGGTGGGCTTGGTGACTGTACAGGGATGTGGTGGCTTGGTGACTGGCACAGGGATGTGGTGGGCTGGTGACTGGTACAGGGATGTGGTGGGCTGGGTGACTGGCACAGGGATGTGGTGGGCTGGGTGACTGGCACAGGGATGTGGTGGCTTGGTGACTGGCACAGGGATGTGGTGGCTTGGTGACTGGTACAGGATGTGGTGGGCTGGTGACTGGTACAGGGATGTGGTGGCTTGGTGACTGGCACAGGGATGTGGTGGCTTGGTGACTGGCACAGGGATGTGGTGGGCTGGGTGACTGGCACAGGGATGTGGTGGGCTGGGTGACTGGTACAGGATGTGGTGGGCTGGTGACTGGTACAGGATGTGGTGGGCTGGGTGACTGGCACAGGGATGTGGTGGCTTGGTGACTGGTACAGGATGTGGTGGGCTGGGTGACTGGCACAGGGATGTGGTGGGCTGGTGACTGGTACAGGATGTGGTGGGCTGGGTGACTGGTACAGGATGTGGTGGGCTGGGTGACTGGTACAGGATGTGGTGGGCTGGGTGACTGGCACAGGGATGTGGTGGGCTGGGTGACTGGTACAGGATGTGGTGGGCTT
The DNA here is from genome assembly GCF_036320965.1 of Panulirus ornatus. NCBI lineage: Eukaryota > Metazoa > Arthropoda > Malacostraca > Decapoda > Palinuridae > Panulirus > Panulirus ornatus. The sequence continues at coordinate 10,702,491 of NC_092227.1, read as the reverse complement.
GGTGATGGTACAGGGATGTGGTGGGCTGGGTGACTGGCACAGGGATGTGGTGGGCTTGGTGATGGTACAGGGATGTGGTGGGCTGGGTGACTGGCACAGGGATGTGGTGGGCTGGGTGACTGGCACAGGGATGTGGTGGGCTGGTGACTGGTACAGGATGTGGTGGGCTGGGTGACTGGTACAGGGATGTGGTGGGCTGGTGACTGGTACAGGATGTGGTGGGCTGGGTGACTGGCACAGGGATGTGGTGGGCTTGGTGATGGTACAGGGATGTGTGGGCTGGGTGACTGGTACAGGATGTGGTGGGCTGGTGACTGGTACAGGATGTGGTGGGCTTGGTGATGGTACAGGGATGTGGTGGCTTGGTGACTGGTACAGGGATGTGGTGGCTTGGTGACTGGTACAGGATGTGGTGGGCTGGTGACTGGCACAGGGATGTGGTGGCTTGGTGACTGGCACAGGGATGTGGTGGGCTTGGTGATGGTACAGGGATGTGGTGGGCTGGGTGACTGGCACAGGGATGTGGTGGGCTGGTGACTGGTACAGGGATGTGGTGGCTTGGTGACTGGTACAGGATGTGGTGGGCTGGTGACTGGTACAGGATGTGGTGGGCTGGGTGACTGGTACAGGGATGTGGTGGCTTGGTGACTGGCACAGGGATGTGGTGGGCTGGGTGACTGGTACAGGATGTGGTGGGCTGGGTGACTGGCACAGGGATGTGGTGGCTTGGTGACTGGTACAGGATGTGGTGGGCTTGGTGACTGGTACGGGATGTGGTGGGCTGGTGACTGGTACAGGGATGTGGTGGCTTGGTGACTGGCACAGGGATGTGGTGGCTTGGTGACTGGCACAGGGATGTGGTGGCTTGGTGACTGGCACAGGGATGTGGTGGCTTGGTGACTGGCACAGGGATGTGGTGGCTTGGTGACTGGCACAGGGATGTGGTGGCTTGGTGACTGGCACAGGGATGTGGTGGCTTGGTGACTGGCACAGGGATGTGGTGGGCTGGTGACTGGTACAGGGATGTGGTGGCTTGGTGACTGGCACAGGGATGTGGTGGGCTTGGTGACTGTACAGGGATGTGGTGGGCTTGGTGATGGTACAGGGATGTGGTGGGCTGGTGACTGGTACAGGATGTGGTGGGCTGGGTGACTGGTACAGGATGTGGTGGGCTGGTGACTGGTACAGGATGTGGTGGGCTGGTGACTGGTACAGGATGTGGTGGGCTGGGTGACTGGTACAGGGATGTGGTGGGCTTGGTGATGGTACAGGGATGTGGTGGCTTGGTGACTGGCACAGGGATGTGGTGGCTTGGTGACTGGCACAGGGATGTGGTGGGCTTGGTGATGGTACAGGGATGTGGTGGCTTGGTGACTGGCACAGGGATGTGGTGGGCTGGTGACTGGCACAGGGATGTGGTGGCTTGGTGACTGGCACAGGGATGTGGTGGGCTGGTGACTGGCACAGGGATGTGGTGGGCTGGTGACTGGTACAGGATGTGGTGGGCTGGTGACTGGTACAGGATGTGGTGGGCTGGTGACTGGCACAGGGATGTGGTGGGCTGGTGACTGGTACAGGATGTGGTGGGCTGGTGACTGGCACAGGGATGTGGTGGGCTGGTGACTGGCACAGGGATGTGGTGGCTTGGTGACTGGTACAGGGATGTGGTGGCTTGGTGACTGGCACAGGGATGTGGTGGGCTTGGTGATGGTACAGGGATGTGGTGGCTTGGTGACTGGCACAGGGATGTGGTGGCTTGGTGACTGGTACAGGGATGTGGTGGGCTTGGTGATGGTACAGGGATGTGGTGGGCTGGGTGACTGGCACAGGGATGTGGTGGCTTGGTGACTGGTACAGGATGTGGTGGGCTGGTGACTGGTACAGGATGTGGTGGGCTTGGTGATGGTACAGGGATGTGGTGGGCTGGTGACTGGTACAGGGATGTGGTGGCTTGGTGACTGGCACAGGGATGTGGTGGCTTGGTGACTGGTACAGGGATGTGGTGGCTTGGTGACTGGCACAGGGATGTGGTGGGCTGGGTGACTGGCACAGGGATGTGGTGGGCTGGTGACTGGTACAGGATGTGGTGGGCTGGTGACTGGTACAGGGATGTGGTGGCTTGGTGACTGGTACAGGATGTGGTGGGCTTGGTGACTGGCACAGGGATGTGGTGGCTTGGTGACTGGCACAGGGATGTGGTGGGCTTGGTGACTGGTACAGGATGTGGTGGGCTGGGTGACTGGCACAGGGATGTGGTGGGCTTGGTGATGGTACAGGGATGTGGTGGGCTTGGTGATGGTACAGGGATGTGGTGGGCTGGTGACTGGTACAGGGATGTGGTGGGCTTGGTGATGGTACAGGGATGTGGTGGGCTTGGTGATGGTACAGGGATGTGGTGGGCTTGGTGATGGTACAGGGATGTGGTGGGCTTGGTGATGGTACAGGGATGTGGTGGCTTGGTGACTGGCACAGGGATGTGGTGGGCTTGGTGATGGTACAGGGATGTGGTGGGCTTGGTGATGGTACAGGGATGTGGTGGGCTTGGTGATGGTACAGGGATGTGGTGGGCTTGGTGATGGTACAGGGATGTGGTGGGCTGGTGACTGGTACAGGATGTGGTGGGCTTGGTGATGGTACAGGGATGTGGTGGGCTTGGTGATGGTACAGGGATGTGGTGGGCTTGGTGACTGGCACAGGGATGTGGTGGGCTTGGTGATGGTACAGGGATGTGGTGGGCTGGGTGACTGGTACAGGGATGTGTGGGCTGGGTGACTGGTACAGGATGTGGTGGGCTTGGTGATGGTACAGGGATGTGGTGGGCTGGGTGACTGGCACAGGGATGTGGTGGGCTTGGTGACTGTACAGGGATGTGGTGGCTTGGTGACTGGTACAGGGATGTGGTGGCTTGGTGACTGGTACAGGATGTGGTGGGCTTGGTGACTGGTACAGGATGTGGTGGGCTGGGTGACTGGCACAGGGATGTGGTGGCTTGGTGACTGGTACAGGGATGTGGTGGCTTGGTGACTGGTACAGGATGTGGTGGGCTTGGTGATGGTACAGGGATGTGGTGGCTTGGTGACTGGTACAGGATGTGGTGGGCTTGGTGATGGTACAGGGATGTGGTGGCTTGGTGACTGGCACAGGGATGTGGTGGCTTGGTGACTGGTACAGGGATGTGGTGGGCTGGGTGACTGGTACAGGATGTGGTGGGCTTGGTGACTGGTACAGGATGTGGTGGGCTGGTGACTGGCACAGGGATGTGGTGGGCTTGGTGATGGTACAGGGATGTGGTGGGCTTGGTGACTGGTACAGGGATGTGGTGGGCTGGGTGACTGGTACAGGATGTGGTGGGCTGGTGACTGGCACAGGGATGTGGTGGGCTTGGTGACTGGTACAGGATGTGGTGGGCTTGGTGACTGGCACAGGGATGTGGTGGCTTGGTGACTGGCACAGGGATGTGGTGGCTTGGTGACTGGTACAGGGATGTGTGGGCTGGGTGACTGGCACAGGGATGTGGTGGGCTTGGTGATGGTACAGGGATGTGGTGGGCTGGGTGACTGGCACAGGGATGTGGTGGGCTGGGTGACTGGCACAGGGATGTGGTGGGCTTGGTGATGGTACAGGGATGTGGTGGCTTGGTGACTGGTACAGGGATGTGGTGGCTTGGTGACTGGCACAGGGATGTGGTGGGCTGGGTGACTGGCACAGGGATGTGGTGGGCTGGTGACTGGTACAGGGATGTGGTGGCTTGGTGACTGGCACAGGGATGTGGTGGCTTGGTGACTGGTACAGGATGTGGTGGGCTTGGTGACTGGCACAGGGATGTGGTGGGCTGGTGACTGGCACAGGGATGTGGTGGGCTTGGTGATGGTACAGGGATGTGGTGGGCTTGGTGATGGTACAGGGATGTGGTGGCTTGGTGACTGGTACAGGGATGTGTGGGCTGGGTGACTGGTACAGGATGTGGTGGGCTGGTGACTGGTACAGGGATGTGGTGGGCTGGGTGACTGGTACAGGGATATGGTTGGCTTGGTGACTGGTACAGGGATGTGGTGGGCTGGTGACTGGTACAGGATGTGGTGGGCTGGGTGACTGGTACAGGGATGTGGTGGGCTTGGTGACTGGTACAGGGATGTGGTGGGCTGGGTGACTGGTACAGGGATGTGGTGGGCTTGGTGACTGGTACAGGGATGTGGTGGGCTTGGTGACTGGTACAGGGATGTGGTGGGCTTGGTGACTGGCACAGGGATGTGGTGGGCTTGGTGACTGGTACAGGGATGTGGTGGGCTTGGTGACTGGCACAGGGATGTGGTGGGCTTGGTGACTGGCACAGGGATGTGGTGGGCTGGGTGACTGGTACAGGGATGTGGTGGGCTTGGTGACTGGTACAGGGATGTGGTGGGCTGGGTGACTGGCACAGGGATGTGGTGGGCTGGTACAGGGATGTGGTGGGCTGGGTGACTGGCACAGGGATGTGGTGGGCTTGGTGACTGGCACAGGGATGTGGTGGGCTTGGTGACTGGTACAGGGATGTGGTGGGCTTGGTGACTGGTAGAACTGCCTCACCTCACCAGGACTAACCCACCCACGTAAACCTCCACACTGTGAGTTCACCAGCATCATCCCCAGGCTGACTGCTCATCCTAGCAACATGAAGGTCTGACCTTTGATCAAATGAGGAAAAAGAAAAATATATGAATGACCTTTGTTAAGTATTCATTAGTGCGTCTGGTGACATCACACACACACACACACACACACACACACACACACCTCTGCCGCAGACCAACCTTCACCTAGCACCACTTTCTCTCCTCACTTCCTACTCGCACACCACACCCACTTGATAAAAACTTAATCACTAATTCTTGCAGCTTTCGTCCCTCATAATATATTAGCAACAACACCTTCTCTTCGTGAAGGTACAGCACATTGCTCCATGAAGCCTCTCCAAAGGTCAGAAATGTTGCGGTGTCTCCAAAACTTACAAAACCTCCCAAACAATAACAATATATTGTAGATTTCTGACCTTCTGTCAGGCAATGTATTATTTTGTTGTCCTTCCACTAGAGGGCCGCTGTGGTGTGGGGCTGTCTGGACTGCAATTACCTCTCCTGGGAGTTATATAGGCCGGGTTGCCATGGTCGTGTTGTCCTGCCAGATGTAGTGATGATGTTGCCATACCTGTTGTATGGTGCCATGCCTGTTGTATGGTGCCATGCCTGTTGCATGTTGCCATGCCTGTCGTATGTTGCCATGCCTGTTATATCTTTCCATACCTGTTCTATATTGCCATGCCTGTTTTATGTTGCCATACCTGTTGTATGTTGCCATATCTGTTGTATGTTACCATACCTGTTGTATGTTGCCATGCATGTTGTATGTTGCCATACCTATTGTATGTTGCCATACCTGTTGTATGTCGCCATACCTGTTGTATGTTGCCATACCTGTTGTATGTTGCCATACCTGTTGTATGTTGCCATGCCTGTTGTATGTTGCCATACCTGTTTTATGTTGCCATACCTGTTGTATGTTGCTATACCTGTTGTATGTTGCCAAGCCTGTTGTATGTTGCCATACCTGTTGTATGTTGCCATGCCTGTATGATGTTGCTATTCCTGTTTCTGTCATATAGCGATTTCCTGTTGCCATGCCTGTTATGATGTTGCTATTCCTGTTGTTGTCATTGCTATTTCCTGTTGCCGTGATGTTGCCATACTTGTTGCCAACAGGGAGCAGGGTTGTTAAGGAGAGTGGCGGCAAAATATTTCGAATCGTAACCGTTACTGGATATGAACTACGACGCCGTACCCAGCGTGCTATGCCGTCAGCCAGGGTCTTGCTTCTGTAGTATTCCTATTTACAGCAATAGATGTGTCCTGATTAATTCTTTTATTCTTTTTTCTTTTTTTTTAAGTTTCCAGAAGTGATGAGCCCCGTAAGTCATTTAGTGGCCGGGGCTCCCCATTTAAATTCAAACTGACCCAGGGTTTGGCGCGATGTTTCCTGCCTTGCTGCTGCCGCTGTAAGTCCGTTGTCGAGGTGTTGACATCTGATACACAAGCGATGTGTCTCTTGCTCAGTATATGACGAGCGATTCAGTTAAAAAGAAAAGTAGCGGTTATTATTTTGCCGACAGAGGTCAAATGACCAGTTTACTTTCGACGTTGTTTCTGACTCCCGCTTTGCGTCACTTGGGGATTACGTTGAGGTGGGTTAGGGTTCAGCTTTGAGGTAGGCAGGCAAGGACTAGGGCCACTGTGGTCTGACGTCCCTTAGTTACGAGTTAGGTTAAGTTCGCTGATATGTTCACCTACCCACCACTCCGGCCATCCCAAATAAACGTTGTTTTTAAAAGGAAACGGATTTTCTCTCATCCCTGATTATCTTTTTTTTTTTATGAATCTCGATATTTGCAAATTGCTATACTTTTTTTTTTTTCGTTACCGCAGGTGTGTACCGTGACCCTGGACGCAACACACACACACACACACACACACACACACACACACCTTGTTACCAACACAACAATGTCATGCTTGGGGATATTTCTTTTCCTACCACTGTAATTGTGGAACTTCCGGGATCATGTTACCCTCCCTGCTGTCATAAACACGTCGCCAGGGTCACCTGCTGTCCATAAACACGTCGGCAGGGTCACTTGCTGTCCATAAACACGTCGCCAGGGTCACCTGCTGCCATGAACACGTCGGCAGCGTCACCCGCTGCCATGAACATGTTGCCAGGGTCACCTGCTGCCATAAACACGTCGCCAAGGTCGCTTGCTACCATAAACACGTCACCAGGGTCACCTGCTGCCCATGAACACGTCACCAGGGTCACCTGCTGACCAAGAACACGCCACCAGGGTCACCTGCTGACCATGAACACGTCGGCAGGGTCACCTGCTGACCATGAACACGTCGCCAGGGTCACCTGCTGACCATGAACACGTCACCAGGGTCACCTGCTGCTCATGAACACGTCACCAAAGTCAGCCGGTAGTGCAGTATATTCCCACCAGGTGTACCAGTACTCCACCAGTGGTGGGTACGCGCCACAACCCGAGGTCGACCGAGTTTTTTCCCCCCACACTGGTGACCCACCCTCTCCCTTTTTACAGACTATAGTGGTCAGTACGTATGTAAAACACCAGGGCACGAGGCGAGGTGGAGGGGAAGTTTGGCTCGAGTAGAAATGAGGTATGAAGGATGGGGGAAGAGGGGTGGGTTGTAAAAAAAAACATGATGTGAAGGACAGATTCAAGAGTATGTTCCGAAGCTTCGATAAAGTATTGGTCGCGTCTCGCTGTGAACCGTGAAGACAGAGGCACTGAAGCATTTGGCCCCTTTCCTCTCTCTCTCTCTCTCTCTCTCTCTCTCTCTCTCTCTCTCTCTCTCTCTCTCTCTCTCTCTCTCTCTCATGAGAGAGAGAGAGAGAAACGAAGTGCGTTCATGGTGCTTCTGGAAGCGAATATCACACGAGGGAAGAACGAGACCTCGTTTCGGTGTCTTGCGACACTCGGTGGGTTCAGTCAGTGCTGCAAACACGTTCGAAAAACTCATTCACTTTGACGATATTCCTCGCCGCCACCCCCCACCATGAATGCTAACGAAGATCAAGAATATAGAAATCCTGGAAGGAAAAAAAAAAACAAGGAAACTAAATATTTTGCACCGTTGGAATACTAAAATATCTATGAAAAAAAGGAGAGTAAAATATTCCGGGCCCCTTTTGCAAGGTCTTTCAAACAGCGACGTCGTGTGAATATCTTTACTTCGAGAGCAGCAGATACCGTCCCTCCGGTCTCTGTCTCTGGGGCACTGACCACAGCCATCCTGAACACTCGCGCACGGGTCGAATGGTGCTGAGGGAGGAAGACTTTCCCCTCTTCGTTCGGTCGCCTAGCCACAACGTCGCCGCCGCTGCCTGGTGGTGGCGACAACGGCAATCCTAGTTTACCCTGATCACTGGTTCGGGACCAGTAAATATCATTGGGATGAAATACCATCCCAACTTCTTCAGGCCACAAGAGAAGTGTGCCGGGAGAAAAAGAGCGGGTGTCCACCACACTCCTCCCTCCCCTTCCCCTCCTCCTCCTCCCAAGCGCGCGCGCGCGCGACAAAAACGGCGGACGGGAAGTAAGTGTTGCCACGGTCGGGCGCGAGAGGGACTCCGTGGGCGTGGTCAGGGAGTGTATATAAAGGGGGTGGGATTATCCCGGGGGTGTTGAGGCAGTGTGAAGGCGACCCGCACCCAGTGTGGATATGCAGTGGGTGAGTTCGGCGCCGGAGGAGATGATCCTCCTCCTGTGTGTGTTTTACGTGGACATACGTTGTGTGCGGTGTGACGGACACGTATACAGGTGGAAATGGTGTGGCGATGTGACGCCGACTTGTGACGCGAGGAGGAGGTGACAGGTCGTAGTGACCCAACCGCGCTGGATACGAACCCTCGTCCCCTCCCTGCGCGGTGTCAGTAGTGGCAGGGTAGTGTTGTGCCAGCAGTGGCAGGGTAGTGTTGTGTCAGTAGTGGTAGAGTAAGTCAGCAGTGGCAGGGTAATCCAGTAGTGGTAGGGTAATCCTGTGTCAGCAGTGGTAGTGTAGTCCTGTGTCAGCAGTGGTAGGGTAGTCCTGTGTCAGCAGTGGTAGGGTAGTCCTGTGTCAGCCAGTGGCAGGGTAGTCCTGTGTCAGCAGTGGTAGGGTAGTCCTGTGTTAGCAGTGGCAGGATAGTACTGTGTCAGCAGTGGCAGGGTAATCCTGTATTTTGGGATTACAGCAGTGTTTTTTAACGGTATCTCGTCACGTAGAATACTCTCACAGGATTTGAATGTTTTCGAGACAATTTGAATCTGCTCTTTAATTTCGGCAGCGATAAAGAAAACGAAAAATTAATGTAAAAAAAAAAAAAAGAAGAAAACTAAGCTCCACTCCCGAGAAAAAATGGGAAGGTTCTAATGAAAAGTTCACAAAGTTCGTGTTTGAGGTTTGGAAAGATATGGAGCCCAGTCCTCACCTCAAAAAACTGCTGTATATGTTTGAAGTTCATGTTTAAAGACATTGTTTTAATTCTTAAGTCACATGAAGAGACCAATAAATAGCAGATCCAGCATCATGTATGAGAGTTAGTACTTAACCTCATCACCAGGGTAACCCATATACCTCAGTTACCCTTATGTAGAGTAACCCCCCTTAGCGTTACCAAGCAGCTCCCCACTGCGTTACTAAGACACCCATTGACCGAGAGGTGAAGAAAACGGGAATCATGATGTTTTGCGGAGCAGTTTGCTGCCCAACGCAGTTATTTCCTCACACCGCTGGTAACCCGCTCATGACATCATCTCTTGATGATTATATTAGATCATGTGATCACATCGGTAGGAAATGGATTAATGGTAGATGTCACATGACATCATTCGTGTAACGCAGAGTGACGCGTGTGGCCTGAGTGGGTTACTTCCTCGTGACCCTGGCAGTCGCGTCGTCCCGTTCCCACCAGACCTGACGCAAGACGACCTCACCTGACGCATTATGGCGCTTTCAACCGACGCACGCCACAACACTCTCTCCTGACGCACGGCACCCCTCAACTGACGCACGGCACCCGCAACTGACGCACGACACCCTCATCTGACGCACGGCACCCGCAAACTGACCTGCGACGCCCTCACCCGACACACGACGCCCTCACCTGACGCACGACATCCTCACCTTTTCAACCCCTCCTACTGTAGGCATGACCGCGAGTTTACCACACGTGTCCCAGCGACGACGAAGTTCTCTGCAAGCGAGCTGGAGAGGCATTTAACATAGCGTCGTAGCTAGAGGGAGGTGGAGCCGGCCGGAGCCCTACGTTGTGAGACGGGGTAACCAGTGTTTTGCACTGACCCGCGCGCTTGAGTTGATATATATGACCGTATTTTATCATCACTCACGCTGTAGTTGTCTACCGTACCAGTTAACCCGTATTCCATCATGTGTGTATATCATTCTTTTGTTATACTTTCATCTCTCATTCGTAAGTTATTATTGATGACGCTTTTATATTTTGTCCTCTCCATTTTCCTTCTTCAGTCACCATTCCTCGCTCCAGTTACCGTTTCCCCTCACTTGTATTCTTATTCACTTACGATTTTTCTCTCTTAATCTGTATCTTTATCATTCCTGGTTTGGGTTCCTTCTGCGTCAGCAGTGTACATGAGTCAACTCGCATGGAGGAGGATAACCTCAGGGAACCTCAAGCCGTCCACTGTCGTCCAGGCCAGTGTTCATGTTGACGATGGCTAGGACGACTGTCGCGACCTTGTGGCTCCTGAGCTTATCTCAGCAGCGAGTTTACTCATATCATTGATTCACGTATATATATATATATATATATATATATATATATATATATATATATATATATATATATATATATATATACGAATATAGTGAAATGAGCGCGCACTTTCATAAAACACAATGGTAGATTTTCGAATCCAGCTGTCGTAAGTCATATATGTATATATATATATATATATATATATATATATATATATATATATATATATATATATATATATACCTCGCTGAAGCAGGGTGTAGCACTGCTTTTTCATGTGGGCCGGGAATGGATGAAGGCAAGCAAGTACACATGTACATGTGTATATATTTATATGTTGATATGTATATCAACATATGGGGATAGGGGAGAAAGAATGCTTCCCACGTATTCCCTGCGTGTCGTAGAAGGCGACTAAAAGGGGAGGGAGCGGGGGGCTGGAAATCCTCCCCTCTTGTTTGTTTTTTTTAATTTTTTCCAAAAGAAGGAACAGAGAAGGGGGCCAGGTGAGGATATTCCCTCAGAGGCCCAGTCCTCTGTTCTTAACGCTACCTTGCTGATGCGGGAAATGGCGAATAGTTTGAAAAAAAAAAAAAAATATATATATATATATATATATATATATATATATATATATATATATATATATATATATATATATATGTGTGTGTGTGTGTGTGTGTGTGTGTGTGTGTGTGTGTTCTGCTATGTCTCAGCGGTTACAGGCATTGGTGCCGTCATGAAGGTCGCGTCTGCTGGGAAATACGTTGTGTCTTGCTATTTATATTCGTAAATATTTTCTGGTCGTCGCAGTAACTCACTGTTACCATGACTTTCCTCACTCCTTTTTTTTTTATCTACATTTCTGATCACTCAGTTTACCTGATTCGTATATTGTTGTCCCTCAAATTAATTTAGTGTGGGATGTCTGAATTAACCATGTCCTCACTCGTTCTGTCTCATTCATCGGTTATATTTATACTGTAAAACCACCTCTTTCCATGTCTTTGAACAATTTTTTTTGCTTATTTTCAAGTCATCCCTCGAAGAACTGTTTTCTGTGTGCGTTATCGATCTGTTTTGAAAACTTAAATGTTATGATTAGGTCACCCCCTCACTCTTCTCTCTTCCAAGGTGGACAAGTTTAAAACTTATAGCCTTTCTCTGTAACTCTTACGTCTGGCACCATCTCTGCTGCTCTCCTTTGGACCCTGTGCATTTACTCATTTATGCATCTTTAGGTGAGACGACCAAGCTTGAAAAGCACATTCTACTTTTGTCCTTACGTAGGAACTTTCCTTATCCATAGTCTGGAAAGCTATTCTGATATTTGTCAGAATACATTTCGTCTCCTGAACTATTCTCCTGGTGTAGGATTCTAGCGACGTTTTGATGAGGATGTTGACCGCGTCCTTCTCACACACACACACACACACACACACACACACACACACACACACACACACACACAGGATCCTGAAGCTTATCACCTGCCGGATGATAATCATATTTGAAGGCTGTCTTTCATTCTGTCCCATCTTCGTTACTTTACATTTGCTCAAGTTGAATATCCTCATTCTTCGGTGTCAGTCTAGGTTCTCTTGTGAGTATGAGCCACCCTATTCGTGTGTTCCACTTCCCTCTTGACCTTTGCATCATCGACAAATTTGGCAAATGTATGCAGATAGGAGTCCATACCTTCAGGTAAGTCATTTAGAACAAGTGTAGCAGTCGCAGAACAGGACCATTTGGAGAAGGTTTCTCTGTCATGTGTTCCTTGTTCCCTGCCACTTAGATAATCTTATATCCTTCATAAGAGTCTGGCCCGTATTCCTACTAGATATTTCAGCTCCTTAATCAACCTTTCTCGCAGTGTCAAGGTTCTTTTGTTTTCTTCTCACTTTCCAGACAAATACAGTCTACCCAGCCTTCCCTCTTTTGTAGAATTCTATGAGTTTTGTCTCGCATTTATGTGTGTGTGTGTGTGTGTGTGTGTGTGTGTGTGTGTGTGTGTGTGCTCGCAATTGTCCCAAACATTGATTTCATCCGGTCCACATATGCCAGTACCTCATTTTATCTGTTACGATCCAGCTTTGTTCGCTAAACTATAGCATTCTTAGCGGTTGTCTTGTTCTCTCCCCAGGTGGTAGCGCTGACTGTGGCGAGCTGTGTGCTGGGCCTGGCTACAGCCCGCACCGTCTTTGAGTACGAGAAGGATGGGCTGGAGAACGAGCAGGAGGGCGAGCCAGGACGAGCAGTCAGCGGACACTACGAGTAAGTTGTGGTTCCACACCAGTAAGTTGTGGTTCCTGAGGTGTTGCCCCACACCAGTAAGTTGTGGTTCCTGAGGTGTTGCCCCACACCAGTAAGTTGTGGTTCCTGAGGTGTTGCCCCACACCAGTAAGTTGTGGTTCCTGAGGTGTTGCCCCACACCAGTAAGTTGTGGTTCCTGAGGTGTTGCCCCACACCAGTAAGTTGTGGTTCCTGATGTGTTGCCCCACACCAGTAAGCTGTGGTTCCTGAGGTGTTGCCCCACACCAGTAAGTTGTGGTTCCTGAGGTGTTGCCCCACACCAGTAAGTTGTGGTTCCTGAGGTGTTGCCCCACACCAGTAAGTTGTGGTTCCTGAGGTGTTGCCCCACACCAGTAAGTTGTGGTTCCTGATGTGTTGCCCCACACCAGTAAGCTGTGGTTCCTGAGGTGTTGCCCCACACCAGTAAGTTGTGGTTCCTGAGGTGTTGCCCCACACCAGTAAGTTGTGGTTCCTGAGGTGTTGCAGCGCCAGGTGTCTCGAGAGTTGAAATTAAGTGGAGGAATCAATCATCAACTGAAGGAGGTCATGACCCCCTGCCACACTCGCTCTTCCTTGTCTTGTCGTTTTCTGGCAGCTGGAGTGGACCCGGGATGTTGGCTTAAGATATAGTGAGATCAACATCAGAAGTTCTATCTACGTAAAAAAAAAAAAAAGAAAAAAAGAAATGATAGCGTCGGAATGTGACAGATGAAAAGGAATGGTAACGTCGGAATGTGACAGATGAAAATGAATAGTACGTCAGAATGTGACAGATGAAAATGAATAGCACGTCAGAATGTGACAGATGAAAGGGAATGGTAACGTCAGAAAGTGACATGAAAATGAATAGCACCTCAGAATGTGACAGATGAAAGGGAATGGTAACGTCAGAATGTGACAGATGAAAATGAGTAGCACGTCAGAATGTGACAGATGAAAATGAATAGCATGTCAGAATGTGACAGATGAAAATGTATAGCACGTCAGAATGTGACAGATGAAAATGAATGGTACAGATTATTATACTGAGGCAGATGATGATGTACGTACAGAATAGTTTAGGTCATATATGAGATGTAACATGATTTCCAGCCTAGTATAGCAAGTGTAGTGAGTACGACGGCTGTTACAGTATAGAGGTCTGTAATATATATATGTCTGTGTGTGTGTGTGTGTTGTGTGTGTGTGTGATATATACGAACGTCGGAGGGCAGCCTGTCAGTGTTCAGTTGAGGACCTGTGTATCCGTAGGGTCAGGGCACTGGAGGACGTTCCTTAACGCGTTGTGGTGTTGGCAGGTGGAAGTCCCCGAACGGCGAGGTAGTGGAGGTGTCCTACGTGGCCGACCACATGGGCTTCAGACTCGTGGAGGAAATGGAGACGACGCAGCCTGCACGCTACGACTCCGGCTGGCGGCCTGACCCAGCCCACGCCGGGGATGGAGACAACGAAGAGGAGAGCCAGACGGAGGACGAAGAGACAGGAGCGGAGGAAGAGGAGGAGGGGGAAGAAGAAGAAGAAGAAGAAGAAGAAGAAGAAGAAGAAGAGGAAGAAGAAGAAGAGAGCAGTGAAGAAGATAGTGATGAAGATGAAGAAGAAGAAGAGGAGGAGGAGGAAGAGGAAGAGGAGGAAAATGATGAGGTGAAGGATATGGGGAAGGAAGAAGATGAAGAGGGGGAGGGAGACAAGAAATCAGCAGGGATAGAGGAGGAAGAGGAGGAGGAAGAAAAGAAGTCAGCAGGGATAGAGGAGGAGGAGGAAGGTGAAGAGGAGGAGGGAGAAAAGAAGTCAGCGGGGATAGAGGAGGAGGAGGAAGGGGAAGAGGAGGAGGAGGAGGAAGGGGAAGAGGAGGAGGAGGAAGGGGAAGAGGAGGAGGAGGAAGGGGAAGAGGAGGAGGAGGAGGAGGAAGGGGAAGAGGAGGAGGAGGAGGAAGGGGAAGAGGAGGAGAAGGAAGGGGAAGAGGAGGAGGGAGACAAGAAGTCAGCAGGGATAAAGGAGGAAGAGGAGGAAGAAGGGGGAATAGAAGAGGAAGAGGAAGAAGAAGCAACGGAGAGGACTTACCAGGGGGAACCTGAAGGAGAGCCGGAAGATCCTCAGGCGGTGGAGAACGAGGGGAAGAGTCTCTCTCGCGATCCTCAACAGCAACAAACCGGGAAAGATAAGAGGGATAACGAGGGAGAGGAAAGAACGGGAAATGCAATCCCAGGGGAGCGCGTCAGCCAGGGCACGGCCCAAGCCAGAACACGGGCAGCACCTCCGCCGTTACTACGGTACCTGGTGGCACCCAGAGCAGATGGAGTGGCTCGGACGTCCACAAGAGCCACCGTTCTGCGCGACCCTGTCATTGTGACATCCTCCTCTTGTGCAGTCTGGGCCGGGTGTAGCCGCCAGGGGTGTGCGTGCGCCTGACCAACAGATACCTGACTGGTACTCCTCGTCGGGATGTTGCTGTGGCTAGTGGTTCCCCTCCTAACTCCCAGCCATTATTTGCCCCACCATCTCAATACGCTCGGGACACCAAGACAATTTTTCCCAGGCCGGTTGATAGACAATCTCCAGGTGCTAATGTTGGGCCGAGAGAATCCAGAATTCCTTCGAATCGGTTCTCGAAATCCGTTCCCTCAAACCTCAACACCAAAGAGCGTTCGGCAGTGAGTAACAAGGAAGATACATCTTTGCTCTCGGCCGATTACGTGAAGGGAGTAGCATCCTCGCCATACTTCCTTCCTTTGACTCCAGTTGAACACGCCCCGGCTGACCCATCTGTCGATAGGGTTCAAGCCACAGATGATCTGTTTCCTTCGGAATCTCTCGTCACCAAAAGCAAGCTGCCACAACCTGTGTCCCTCCTCACACTCGCTGAAACGGTTCCCGAAACGTCACCTGGTAAGTTGGTGGACTTGCCAAGACCTTCACGTTTCGCGGAAGTTTCCGAAATCACTTCCGACAGAGCGTCCCGACCCTCGGCTCTTCTCTCATCTTCACATGTCCCAGGTCACACACAAACTCATACCACCACAACGCCCTGTGGAAGTTGTCTTGAAGCCTTTACCCCTTCGAAACCGAAATCCATCGAGCGTATTTTTCAAGGGAATGGCTCAGAATGCGCAAGCACCAGGACAACAGGATGGCTCTGCGACAGTACCTGCAAGACACCTTCCTCGTTCCTAAGGCTTCGCCAGACTTCGGCCATTCCAAGGACAGTGCCATCGCGAGCCCTTCCAGCTCACTCTCTCCTGGTACGAGATTAGTCCAACTTGTTGATTCAAAACCTCAAAAAGTAATCATCCAAAAAGACGAGGCTCCAGATAACGAGGAACGTCTGATATTTATTACAAAATTCCTCACACCACCTGCCCCAGGCGGAATTAGCACCACAAAAAGCAATATCGTCACATCCCATTCGGACCCGCTTCTCTTCTTAACTGTACCAGCTGAAATAGATGGTCGCCAGTCAGTTTCAGCTGACCGAATTTCAGAGTCCGTGAACTTAGTCTCACCTGACGGCTCGAGAACATCGGCACGTCGGAACGCAGCTGTTTTCATCCCCCCGGCCTCCGAGATAAGTGACAAGGCGTCGGAGGCATTTCCTGCGCGTGAAGTCCGCGTCGCCGTTAAACACGGCCCTGAACTTTCAGCTGCTCCTCACCCTTCAGGAACAGACTTCACCCGAGCTTCTGTAGGTGAAGTTCCTCAGGAAAAGTCCCGAACTCCGGCTGCCTCACCTACTGCAGGATATAATCCCTCTTCGCTTTCTGATATCACTTCTGGTCTCGGTGTCCGTAAGAACAAAGTGGCGTTAGTGTCCGTCATGGAGGCGCCAGCAGGCTCATACCTCCATCCCAGCTGCTCGGAAGAAGTTCAGGGGGAAACTAGCACACCCGCCACTCCTTCCTCCCCTCATGAAACCCTCAGTCTTACTGACGTAATACGAAGGAAACGCTCCTTCCAAGCATTCCTGGCTGGGTTAGCATTCACTAGCCACATTTCAGCGTCACGACAGCACCAGCGAGATAGGTCAGCTGTGCCACATCACCCATCCACACCATGGATGCTCCTCACATGATGATGATCATCAACCTGATATGGGAGCTGTGGATTTTTTAAGCCAACGGTCGTAACGCTATAGCGGCAGAATCGGTTGTTTTGGTTTTGAACTTATAAACGTTCACTGCGACACCACCTTGTAATCTCCGCAGTTTATACATCCTAAGTTTTTTTTTTTTCTCTCTCTCTCTCTCTCAGAAAATAGCTGTAAATCTAGTCCACAGTTATCCCCTGCCTGGACATGGGCAATGGTATAGGATTTTTAAGATTGTGAGCGAACGACGACAGTGTAATATCATGTTATTGATACTGCACTAGTAGATGGATAAGCTATCAACATTTCTTTTCCGCAAATGTCGATATAGGCTATCATCATTTTTGTCTCCACAAATGTCTTAGCTTTAGTACGTGAACCTAGTATTTGATATATCTTATGTATTTTTATATTTAAACATTAATAAATCTACTTATATTAAGCTGTATTCGTTTATATTTCTCATGGCTCGTAAGCCTACAGACGTAATCAATGAGAATCATTGTCATCTAGAATATCAACAAAAAATAGGTCTTTTATGTAAGACACGTATCCACGTAAAAAATATAAACTATGCTTAGTTTAGATGGGTAAAAATAGACTGAGGAACATTCGCCTCTGTTGCGAGTGAAAGAATTCTGTTAAATATGAACTAGACATCTTATCTTTCTTACTTTGTCAAGAGGATTTGTAAGTAAACGAAAACTCTCTTTTATTTCCCTCACTATCCAATCTAATAAGCAGATTAAACAGCCATGGTGACATAACACACCCTTGACCCAGTTTCACCAGGAACATCTCACGCATCCTCTCTATCTGCTCGCACACTCACCTTGCTCATATCACTGCTTCCAAGTGGAGCATTCCTCCTACACCATACGTTACTAACTTTGTAGCACCTTCCAAAAAGCATTTCTATCAACCGTATCCAATTCTTTCCCCTGGTCCATATACAAATCCTTGTTTCTTTACATATATCTCACGCAGATTCTTCAAAGTAAACAAATGATGATCCACACACCCTGTACCACTCTTGGAATCACTTGGTTCTCGATCATATACTCTGAATATGCCACTATCATCCTACCAGTCACCACTCGTCCAAACAGCTCAAAATGATACGTCATCAAACATACCAGCGTAATTCGAGCATTCACTTATCTCTATCCCTTGCCTCTGGTGTCAGTCTATTATACATGGCGACAGGATAGCGGATGTGAGCGAATGAGGTAGTTCTTGGTCTGTTCCTGGCGCTAACCTTGCTAATACGGGAAACTGCGATCGAGTGTCACACACACACACACACACACACACACACACACACACACACATATATATATATATATATATATATATATATATATATATATATATATATATATATATATATATATATATATATATTTTTTTTTTTCTTTCATACTATTCGCCATTTCCCGCATTAGCGAGGTAGCGTTAAGAACAGAGGACTGGGCCTTAGAGGGAATATCCTCACCTGGCCCCCTCCTCTGTTCCTTCTTTTGGAAAGTTAAAAAAAAAAAAAAAGAGAGGGAAGGATTTCCAGCCCCCCGCTCCCTTCCCTTTTAGTCGCCTTCTATGACACGCAGGGAATACGTGGGAAGTATTCTTTCTCCCCTATCCCCAGGGATAATATAATATATATATATATATATATATATATATATATATATATATATATATATATATATATATATATATGAAGGTTAAAACCACGCTTCATAGACACTGTGATTTATCTTTTGTTTATGACATCTCCATGAAGTGTGGTTTTAACCTTCATATATATATATATATATATATATATATATATATATATATATATATATATATATATATATATATTGCCATCATATCTACAGATTTTATTTGGTCGACTATGAGACGGCTTCAGTTGCTGTACAGACACAAACTGTCTCGCTCTCATTCCAACAAACTCCACAGGAATTCCTCGAGTCTAGTTTAGAATTTGTTACCAATCTAGTTTAGATATATCATCACGGAATCTTCAAATTACAGCGCAATGAAGAAATACTTCATTGCCAGCAGGAAGTGACGTAACAAATGCATATGTGGGTCGTCATTCCTCATCTTCTTAACACACTTATCACTTTAAGATAAAAGTGATGTCTGTTGTTAAAGATGTGGCTAAAACTCGTAAATATAATATATCACTTATCCTCCATTTCATTCACTGAGTTAATATCTCTTTTTTCCCGATAATTCTATTTGCTTAATCGAGTGTAGGGATATTGGTTGGGTGATAGAACTCTGTTCACGGTGCACACCCGCTTTCACGGTGAGAAATGTCACTTCTGTTACATCATTAGTGATTAGCGTTCGTGACAAGCCATCCTTGCACGAGCAACATTCTGGTGAAGTCCCTGTCATCAATATTGCAATGTAGGAAGAATAGTCTTAGTCGTTTTATTTATCTTTTTTCTTTTCTTTTTATTCCCATGACGCAATCTTTAGTCTTTTTTTTATTGTAATCCCCAAGACACAGCCTTTAGTTGTTGTTGTTGTTGTTGTTGTTGTTGTTTATCCCCATGATACAACCTATGAATAAGTATATTCAGACCGTTAAGATATATGTGTGTCTTGGACACATATGGACCCCAAGCTCTACTAAGGGGATGGTACATATTCTAACTTGCCTTGGAGTATCCACATCTATCTCCATGCAGTTGATCAAATACATGAAGCCACAAGGACCAAATGAAAAGGTTTACTACTTTTACCAAAGCATCTCATGTCTACTTAAGCCAAAGTTTTTTTTTTCTACTTTAAGAAGAAAGTGTTTATTTCACGTCTATAAATCTTGTCAAACGTAGTCTTTTTTCCTTACTACTTTTACCAAAGTATCTCATGTCTACTGGAGCCAAAGTTTTTTCTACTTTAAGAAGAAAGTATTTATTTCACGTCTATAAATCTTGTCAAACGTAGTTTTTTTTCTTCCCCCAGTTAATTTTTTTCTTTGCAGGATCCCACATGATCCCACATGCTATGGTGGGGTCAATACGTTGCAAACACTCGACAGACTTTAAGTATATTATTAGACATGATGTGGTTACGTGTGGTTCTAATCAGTTAGGGTCGTGGGTGTGGCCGGGCCCAAGGAACGCTTTGCCTCACGAATAACGACGACACACACCTGCAGTGGTTTTGTGCTGATATGAAACATGATCGTGAGTCACAGGAGGAAGTTTGCAAGTCCGCTATGTAAGGTCTCTTGTCCAAATGGCCTCAGATCAGGAATGTCTACACAACGGACTGGAAGAAGAGAGTTTTGCAGGAAGAAGAATTGTGCGCACAGAAGAGATTTAAAACACCACCCGACG
This sequence comes from Panulirus ornatus, assembly GCF_036320965.1. Lineage (NCBI taxonomy): Eukaryota > Metazoa > Arthropoda > Malacostraca > Decapoda > Palinuridae > Panulirus > Panulirus ornatus. The sequence goes on along the minus strand of NC_092227.1, from coordinate 10,682,433 downwards.
AAGGCAGTGATCTTCCCCAAGATAAGCATTTTTTTTCTTTTTCTTTTTTAGTTTTTTGTAAGTTCAGTCATCGCTTCATCTTCCCGTAGTGACATTTATAGGAGGCCGTTAGAGGAGGAGGTGCGGCTAGGAGACATTTACGCGAGGTCAGGTTAGATGAAGTAATGAAGAGCGGGGTAAACATGATGCCTTTCAGCTCTCATCATCTGTTTGGAAGGTTTTCAGAGTGTGGTGTATGTTGAAATCTCGGAAGTAGAGAACCTCAGCTTGGTGATGAAGGGCGGTGGTGTCATAGCCTCATAGCAGGAAATTAACAAAGCAGGGAATAACATACAAATCGTAAGAGGAACGAAGTTTGGGGATTCAAGAGACCAGCAGGCATGGAACAGGTGTGGTGGTGTTGAAATAGGCACAGAGTCCTCTGAGGCGGAATACAAATTATGCTCATAAACATTAAAAGAATTAGGGAAAACATCGTATGATAGTTGTCTTCAATAAAGAGTAAGGTGTTAGAAGAGACACTCTATGCAGATGGCGTTCAACATAAGAAAGGTTCCTTAAAAGACAGGATAAAAAAAAACAATGAAGGAATGCGAAAAAAATCACATCTACTAGAATCACATCTACTCATTGGAGGGGTCAGCACTGCAAGCTGCCCTCCTCATAGGCAGCAGAAGCAGTCGACGGGACTCCATACATTCTTCAATCCCCAGAAGAACGGAAACTTGGGTACTTAAGATTGTTGGACTTCCCGATTTATATCTAAAAGGTTTATAAGGAAGTAATGGATGATCGCAATGGGAAGATTATACTGGCTGAAGGTAAAACATGTGCAGGATAATTGTATAGTGCGTGTAAGGATGTGGTAATTTGCCCTGGTAGTTTTATTTTGGTCTTCAAAAAATTTTCATTTACATTTCTACAATTTTGTCATCATCTACTACACCATCAGTGTTGGATGGCGAAGGAATCTTGCTACTGTAGGATCAATTAATTCTAAAAAAAAAAAAAGGTGTTCAACCTCTCTAACGAGAACAAAAGCGAAGCTACACTTTAGTAGGTTCCCACCCTACAGTCCTTACTATTGTAAATAATGTCGAATGCCAGCTAAAAAGAACATTCGATACAATAAGCTGTTGATAGTTTTGTGTCTTTGCTTTAGGAACAGAAATGTATTCATCACTCACGTATGATACAAATTGACATAAAAGCTCTTAAATGCTGAACCTATAACAGAAATGTATTCATCACTCACGTATGATACAAATTGACATAAAAGCTCTTAAATGCTAAACCTACAACAGAAATGTATTCATCACTCACGTATGATACAAATTACATAAAAGCTCTTAAATGCTGAACCTATAACCGCACTCCTTGCATCCCTACGACAGTCCATCCTATTCCTTCGGCAGTAGAACTCTAGCCATACCATCAACTTGGGTGTCTTGTGAATCCACCACACTTCCGTGCTTCGCTGATGTGCAGTCATGATTCTCATCCCAGATGGGATGGGGTGAACAGCCTCGACATCTTTAGCAACCTGAGGTTTGCTGTGCATCCCTCTCAACCGCTTCATCATCCTATCTCGCAAGCAAGCATGGTTTGAACTAGGGAAATAATCTCCTCAAAACCTCTAACTCATGCGTTACCATCTCTAAGACTCAGTCAAGTCAGCCGTTCAGCTACACACACACACACACACACACACCAGTCACAGGACCTCGGCAACACCTTCTCTCCCATGCAGCACAGCCATGGGGCTTATGCCATACCCTCCTCCTCTTGCAGCATAATAACGGCACCTTGGTAACGCCTCCTCCCTCACGTAGGGCAGCTGAGGGCCTTCTGCAAAGTTTTTTTTCGCCCTCCTGCAGTCACGAGACCCTGCAGGAAGGGGTAAAAGTAGGCATTCCCCTTCCCCCTTACTACCTCACATTTGAAGAGAGAAAAAAGAGGTTATTTAGTCCTGAAATGCAATTAAAGTGAATAACTTCAGTAACTTTTATTCAAACTAAATTTGTGCTAGCGTTTCAAGAGACAGAACGCACATTTCTTTTTTTTTTTCTTTTCAGTTGACCTGCACCGTTCAAGGTAGTTTGCTACGTACATGTTTTGTTTTTTCCTTGAGAGTATTTCTCATGGCGTCCATGCATGCAGGACAAGCAAGCAACCTTTGCAACGCTTCCTCCGTGGGGTATATCCACGTGCAAAGGCACCCTCTCATTTCTCCAGTTTACCATGGGATTTCTTCCTGATCTCTTCCCCTGCTCCTATACCAGCAGCAGGAGCTCACATTATTATGTTACCCGCGTATCTTCACCTCCTCACCACTACGAAAAGTCATACAAATGAGATTGACTCCACGACCGGGAGAGAAATCCCTGATTTTTACTGTTTGGGGATGGAAACAGGTGTCACGCGAGATCTCCCGACTTGATGTATATATGCAATTCCTTCGTTCCGCCGGAACGGAGTAGTTCACACTTTTTTTTTTCTTCTTTTTCCTTCAACCTAACCTTAAATCTTCGTTATACCTCGTGTATACTCGACTTTCAGTCCCTCTGCTTTTAGTTATCGGATATCGTTCACGGTTCCAAAGGTGGTAATCCGTAAGCAAAAACATCCTTGAAATTCACGTTATACACCTCGAACTATTCTCAAAAGGGGATTTTATTAAGTTGATGTGTAAGTCAATTTCATCTCCGATATGTATGATTTTTCATCATAAACCATGGAATATATATATTTGACAGTTCAACTTTTATATTTACTGGAATATTGACTGGAATTTAGGTTATATATATATATATATATATATATATATATATATATATATATATATATATACACATATATATGAAATACTTTAGTTATAATAGTTGTGTGTCTTAGGCTTGTAGTGTGTGGTACACTGTGGCTATGACTGTGATGGAGGAAGATACGTAGGCGCTTTTCATTGGCCGTTCGTTTGTCGACCATCCAATCAAAACGCCGGAAAGTAACTCGGCGCACTGAGCACAACAACACCGCTACCGACCTGACAGCTGTAAGTATTCCTCTCCCACTGTTTAACACTTAGATATGTGTTGTTGAGAATTGTAATGAGAGTATCCTTTAACTTTGGGTTATGGTGTGCTTTCCAGTCGCTCTCAGACGGTCACGTTTACCTGTAAATGGTATGGTCAGAGAGTGTCATGCTACCAGCTTGGATCCCACATGCATTTCTGTCCACCTGGCGATATGTTTTAGATGACTGGAACCAGCACCAGCGCAGCATTGCAGCTAGAAAGGCTGGCTACTGTAAACTAGCTGTTATTGTCCATTAAGTGGATGGTATGTTGTTAGGTGGGATGTTTACTTCGACCCCCCCCCACACTCGAGAACACCCACCTTCCTGATCTTTAAATGGTGATGGTTCATTACCCCACAAGTTAATGGAGTTAATGCTGTGACTCGTTTTGCCAGTTAGTCAGCACAGGTGGAACAAATAGTCTTTTTGTAATTAGATAATATTCATTACTGGACTCAAAGTTCTTTGAATGTTTCAGATTTGGTAATTAGATCATGTTCATTACTGGATTTACAGGTCTGAATGTTTAGTTTGGATGTGCAGCTCGTAGTTTGGTCGAGATTAGGTCTGTCTGTCTCGTTTAGTTATGAATCTTTGCTTTAATTATTGAGTTGTTTTATTCTATGCTGGTGTAGTTTTTAGAAATTACGATGGCACTTGGAGAGCATGATCTGAATCATTGTTACATTAAGCGATATAGGTATTAGTATAATATTAGGGAATATTTTGGATTAAGTAAAACTGGGTAATACGTAAAAAAATCAAAGCATATGAGGGTAATTTTCTGGTATTGTTATGATTATAGGTGATACACGGTGTAGGATTTTAGATGTAGCACCTGCAGTCCATCAATTATAAGTTTTCATAAAGCTGGTTGGGCATTTGAAGCAGAGGGAAATTGTGGAGTAAAGCACTTGGAAAAAAGATCGGAAAAAAAATCGGACACTTAAACCTTGTGCGGTCTTTAGGGCTCTTCTACCCCAACATATTAGGTTTGGCCAAGGCTGTTAGGTTCAAGTGATGCATTTGTAACACTTGTTGAAATTTTGCAAATAATGTATGAACAGGAGGGATGCTATGGCGTCCTGTCATTTTTTGATATCCTCGTGCTGTGCATGAGGACATAAGAAAAGCGACCATCATGTGAACAGATGACCAGAACATTCAGCTGTTGTTTGTTTGGATTCTGCACTGCTTCATTCAGTTCTTATGTTGATGCACAACAATACACAACTCAAAACTTGTGAAACGGTTGAAATTTACTACACTTCCTTTATCTGTGAATCATATGAGTTATACTAGGAGTGTGCTGCCAGGCATATGTATTGAGTTGCATGGTATTTTTTAATTGTTTTTGTTACAAAACTTGTCCACTAAGTGGTTTGAATGAGGGCACGTATCTCACACTGGCCTTGTTGACCTTTCCCCTTAAAACAACCAATATATGGAAAAAATTAGGCTATGACTTTAGGTGAAAGTGGAAGAGTTCCACAACAAGCATTATTGGTTTCATATTTTGCCTTGAGGTAGATGAGTTAATTCAGGAATTTTCACTGTGTATGCCATAGCCGCAGCGAACTGAGAATGAAATATGTACATATCGGCATTTGTGAATTAGTTAAATAGGGCAATATTGATGTTAGAAATGAAGATCAGGGAAATCTGAGTGATACATCATATTAGTTCAACTTCAGTTCTAGCTGAAAATTCTCAAATTTGGTATCCTGAGACTGAAGACAGTCAATTCACCTGAAATGTTTGATCATCTCCCGGTGTACTGTTCTCACTTGCTTTGTGAAAATGTAGTTTTAAAGGATGAGCTCATGAGTTTTCAAATAAGAATGCTGAAGAAAGTTGCTTTGAATGCATTTTTTTTTAGCAGCATCACTTAGTAGATTAAGGCAGATGACAGCATCAATATTTAATGTAATTCTGATGTAGCACTGAAAGTAAAGATAGATCTTGGCACCATGAGAAAATTTGGTTATATTATCCTTGCATCTGTTGATTTTCATGTTTTTCTTTATTTTACATTATTTAGCATCATATTTTCACATCCTCAAAGCCCTACGTACCTTCAAGTTCTTTATTGTTATAGTATGGAAAAGAACTTCAAACTACAACCTGATTGTATGAAAGTGTTCCACTAAATTTGGGATTACAACCCTATTTTATGAAAATATTCCACTACTTGTAAACCATGTTTTGGAACATCAGTATCAAAGTTAATAGTGCTTTAGAACATCAGTATTGGAGAGAGTTAATAACACCTCTCCAGTGTTGCATTTTTATTTACAGCATTACATTTAAGTACGTATGATTTGCATATTCATTATCAGAAAAAATTTTCTGCAAAGGACCATTAAAAATAATCCATTCATCCGTGAAAATTATGTTAATGTGAAACAATACATGTATAATACCAGACATAGCAGAAATCATTTGAAATTACTGTGTAATTTCCTTTATATGTAAAGTATATGAATTGTGACATCCATATGCTTTGCTCAAATTGGTGGGTGAATATAAACACTACATAACTTTATTTTCTTTAGTAAGCCTTTTCATTTATTGAGTTGCATGGTAATGGCAGAATATTCCTTCAGTCTTCAGATTTTGTTCCTGTGTAAGAGTTTGCTTGTATCACAAGAAGGAAACCCATAGTAATATTAAAGGTGTCATGAACAAACTAAAGATTACAATTTTACCATCATGACAATGGTCTGCATGTTTTGCAAAAACAAGCAACAGCTATAACTGAATGTACTTCCAATGAAACAATCAAAAATTTAATTATGTCAGCTGGTTTATGTAGCTGTTTTATTTAATGGATGCATAAGTTGACATGAAAATAGAAGTAGTGTCAAACTTGCTGGTAGACAAATCCTCAACTATAGCAGAAATCTGAAAGTCTAAAATTTATAGTGGTGGTATGAAATTAGTACTTCATTGCTCTAGTTAAGCCAAACTGTAAATTGTAATGGGGCATAAACATATCTTAAAGTTTAAGCATCCTTTTCAAAAGCAGACATAAATTGGCATCTTCATGTAATATAATCATTGGGTGGGTTTGTCAGTCAAAATAAGTAGCTTATCTCAAACTAGTTAATATGTTACACCTCACGATACATTGTCTGTTCTGAATAAGGCAGTACAGATTTAGAAATTGGTCCAAAATGCTCAATAACAGGCAACAGTAGAGGGCACTTGTAAATGCAATATCTTTTTGGCATCCAAAGTATCACTATGAGGCAGAACTAATTATTGGTTGGTTTCGACTAAAACAGTTGTTTAGTACTGGAAATGCACAACTTCACATTGCAGTCTGACCAACATTTTTTTTTACATTAACTGCCCTGTGAAAATGTACATTTTTTGTTTTAGTTGGGGAAGAAAGTCTAAACTTCAAACAAATATTCACATTCTTGATAGTATACAATCTCTTGGCATGATTCTGAATTGTGATTAAGTTCAGTGAGTGAACTGATATCAAGGGAAATGGACAACATAATGCTCTACATTAGGTTGTTTTGTCGTTTGGGTAACACCTTATGGTGTCATGCAGTGTCTAAAGAGGAACTCCTGGTTCATGGTAGTAATAATGTTAGTGATGACCAGTAAAACAAAACCAAAACAGGAGTAAACTTTTTAATTTTCAAAAATAGCTTGTTTTACATAATGCCTTCTTGTGATCATTAGCATTCAATGTATGTATATCAAAAGTACCTCCATTCCTGATTCCATGGGTTGTTTCAGGTGCAAACTTTAAAATCTTTCATGCATATCCCTAGTGTGTTAAAGTGAAACATAGACATCCAATCTAATAAAAAAAAAGCTACTTTATTTTTTCACATTGCACAGTTATTTAATTCATCAGATGTCTCCATCCACACCATGGTATGTACACTGGTTGCTCCCATTTCATCCCCATCTATTGGTTTTAAAGATTGGAGAGTATTCATTGCATTCAAGGAAAGCACATAAGGATAGGGATAAGCAGAGACTCTTGCCATCGCCACCCTCTTGATGGGAATTCCAGGAAGGAATGGGCATCAGAGAGTATTTGTTGTGATTGACTAAGTGTATTTTATTGTATAAATTCTAAGAAGTGTTTTGTGTGTATGTATTCATGAGGTTTATACTCCTTAATTTATATTTTGTTTTAAAACTCGTACTCTTGGTAAGAATGCCGTTAGAAAAAGCAAAGCTTTGGATAATTTTGTATGAAGAGGAACAATGTTTTGAGGAAGGTAGCATTGCTTTTATATTCTTGCTAAGTATTTATGCAGGCCTTCAGCTACAAATTTGTATTGAGAAACCTGAAATATCTTGTAATGTTGTTGTTTTACAATGTACGTTTCTATTTTATAGACAAATACCTTGAGATAATGGAGGAAAACCCACCAAAAGTGAACAAATGGGATGGAAATGCCCTCAAAAATGCACTGGATGATGCAGTGAAAGATGTAAGTATATTTCATCTTTTTGAAAACATCAGGATTGATCATTAGTATAATTATGTAGAATTTCTTTTAGTTCTATTATATGTAAACTTTTTCTTCGCATTTATTGTGTTTTTACTTAATGAAATCATTTTTATGCACATCAGTGGTTATAAAGCAGTATGAAAAATATTTAAGCTTTAGATAATGTAAACTAGCTTAACTGTTTAGATAAGTTGAATTAATTAAGAAATATAGAATTAAGTTGAAACATTAAGCTTTTATAGACATATTTTGATTATTGATGTTAGTACTAAAACACAAACATCTTGAAAGTGTTGAAGTAATTCATAAGTATGAAATTAGGATGAAACTGATAAAAATTTAAAAAAGCGTTTTAATACTGGTGTTAGTGCTAACACACAAACATTCTCAAAAGTTTAAAAACTTTATTTACAGCTGTCTTCTTGGCAGTATTGGTGATAATGGTTCTACAAAATTCAGAACTTGTAGTTGCATTACAAGTTAGATTGACCAAACCATTAATTTGTATTATTAATAGTTAACGATACACCCTTTCATTCACAAGCGTTATCAAATTTTACCTCTGATTCAGTCGGTAGTTAGATTTTCTAGTTAGAAGCTTTGAGTAATGAATAGAGGTTAATGAATTTTTCCTCCTTTGTAACCCTTTGAGTGCATTACATTATGGCACTTGTTATAATGTAACCCATTGAATGCAATGGGCATAGTGAATATTAATGTGAATTTTGTAATCTTCCCATAATATAAGAATGGTATTACGTAATAGGAATCACATCATTTAATTGTTGGAGACAGTAATGTCTCTTTTATACCAGATTTAAAATGATCTTGTTTGACATATGCAAAAGATTGTAATATTTTCATTGCTTGATTAAAAATACATGTTTTTGTTGGGCTTTTCCTCTTGAAAGTATGAAAATGGTCAGTGGACAAAGTATGTGGGCAAAATTCTTCTCATACTATCCAGGTCTGAATATGGTATAAAACAGAGAACGTGGAAGGGAATTATCTTAAAAGAGTAATGTTTTCCTTACCTTCTTTCCAGGTATTGCTGTCACGGTTCAGCTATGTTGAGAGCCATAAACTACTTGATGGACGACTTATGATATCATCTGTGGCTGTGGGATTCTCTTTCTTTGCTCTTGTTTGGGACTGGCTTTATCCTTTCCCTCAGTCCAGGTAAGAAGTTTATCATGGTTCATAAACTGTTTGACCATTTAAAAATCACACAGTTTGCTATACATCATTTTGAAACATTTGGTAAAAACTAATAAAAAATCACTTATAAGACTGCCAGTTTATTATTAGGAAATGTTGAAAACTGACTTAAGTTTAGGCTTTTGTGCAATGGCTAATGTTTGTGAACATTGGTCACCTGATTTAAAAAGTGGTATTTTTTGTACACTTTAAGGTTATATGTTTGGTGTGTGAATTAGGGAGAGTATTTAATAGGAGCAAGTGATAATGTGTAAAAATGGGGCAAGATAGGATGGGCTGAGTATGAATTTGAAGGGAGGGAACATGGTGGAGTTGATGTGCTTTAAGTATCTGAGAGTGGACATAGGAGCCAAAATAAGTCACAGGGTGGGAGATGGAGCAGAATTCCTGTGTGCATTGAATACTGTGTGGAAGACGAAGGAATTGTTTTTAGTGCTGTAGATGGATATGTTTGAAGGCATAATAGTCATGCTTGTTTTGGGTGGATGTGAGTCCAGGAATTTGAATGGACAAGAAAGGAAGAGGATGGATGTGTTTGAAATTATATTCCAACAGACAGCATGGGGTAAGGAAAGTTGATCATGTAAAGAATGACTGTACAAAAGCAAGGTGTGGTTGCAAGTACGGTCTGGTTGAGAGAGCTGACCAGGGTGTGGTGAAGTGGTATGGATGTATGGAGAGAATGAGAGGAAAACTAACTTAGAATGACATAGAAGTGGAGGGGGTGAGTGAGAGCAGAAGACTGAGAAAGAATTGAAAGGATGGAGTGAAAGAGGCTTTGAGTTGCAGGTGCCTAATCTTTCAGTTTGTTGAGAAACATGGATGGGATAAAGTAGATTGAAGTGACTTCATACATGTGGAGGTGACATACTGTCATACTTTTTAGATTCCCTCCACAGCTGTTTTACCTCCACCCTGCACTATCTCTCTATTACTTCTAAAACCCCAACTTAGTGATAGGTTTGGTTATTAATATCATATTGACACTGAGTTATTAATTGTAGCTTGAAGTCATTTGTGATGATGGTGGTGCTTTTAGTACCACTGTTATTGAAATATTATTAAAACAAAAAATCAAATGTAATTTTTAGCACAGATGTTAATGAAAAACTATATTTTTTCTGAGTTAGGATTAATGTTAATGGTTTATACTCTTTTACTCATCAACCAGTGCTCAAAAAGTCTTGCAGACTCTAAATCTTTTCCTTTGTGGTTTGAAAGGTATAGTGAAGAAAAATTTATAAAGGAAAGTAAAATACAAAAATGACAGAATTATTCCTTGGAAAAGGATGGTTGGTGTTATCAGAATAAAGTTCAGCAGCAAACATTGGATAACACAGTGACATGGTATTTACCTGTGAAAAATTGGCATTTTTCCATTAACATCAGTACAGTAAACCCTCGATTTAACAGACTAATCGAGTAGGGGGGTCTGTTGATGTCGAAACTCTGTTAAATTGAGAATGTAACCTATGGGCCATTTTTTCTCATACAATGTACAGTAATACAGTGTACAGATCATACACTTTCTTTCAACTCCTCAATTACTTGATGGCATTTTGAATTAAAAGAATTGCAAAATTATTTAACATAGTCACAATTCTCTATACAACCTGACTGCATGGTAGCTTGAGGCAGACTGAGACCAAAACAGAACGATTATACCCTACACTGCCAAATGGGTATAGGGCTGCATTTGAGTTTTTTTTTTATTAGTAATTAATGTAATATTGTTTGCCCGGTCTGTTAAATCCAAAATCTGTTGAATCAAGGGTTTACTGTATATCCAGTTGCCTTCTAAGTCTGTCTCATTAGAAGACCAAAAGATGCCTCAGTTTTTCCATCTCATTTGACTCGTATGCCATTTTCTTCATTTTGAGCATTGTGGCATGAAGAGAATCTTGCTATGAAAACTTTGTTGCCTGATGTGAGTGAATTGGATTAATATATTTTTATTTACTATTGATGGCTTGTTAGGACAGTAATGTGTGTGTGTGTGGTGGCATACTTCATCATGATGGGAGTCCTGACTTGGTACACTACCTACCTTGAACGTGGAATCTTCTGCACAGCCCTAAACAAAGATGCTGCGGGGATAGATCCAGATGATGTGTGGAATGCCTCCTCTTCTCTTAAGAGGTAAACTTTGGTTTTGTGAAATTTCTTAATTTTATTATAAAAATGGCATTGTGACTGGTAGTGAAAAGCTCAATAAGATTGAAAGGAAAAATGCATTGAAGTTAGTGTTATGGATATTCTGGAAAAGCTTTTGGAGGTTGGATGAAACAGAAAAAATGTAGGTACAGTTTTTTGTATGCATGAATTGTAATATTGCTTGATGAAAAACAAGAATGATACGGTAACATGAAAATGACAGGATTTGTTTAGGAAAGGAATTAAATATGCTGTAGAACACCCTTGATGGACTAAGTGATGTAAAGTAGTCCCCTTCCAAGGTAATGGAATTTCTGTAACTGGAAGGTTTTACCCAAATTTTCCTGATTGTATAGATTTACCACATATTATTTATTTTTTTTATTTTTTTTTTTTTTTATACTTTGTCGCTGTCTCCCGCGTTTGCGAGGTAGCGCAAGGAAACAGACGAAAGAAATGGCCCAACCCCCCCCCCCCCCCATACACATGTACATACACACGTCCACACACGCAAATATACATACCTACACACCTTTCCATGGTTTACCCCAGACGCTTCACATGCCCTGATTCACTCCACTGACAGCACGTCAACCCCTGTATACCACATCGCTCCAATTCACTCTATTCCTTGCCCTCCTTACACCCTCCTGCATGTTCAGGCCCCGATCACACAAAATCTTTTTCACTCCATCTTTCCACCTCCAATTTGGTCTCCCTCTTCTCCTCGTTCCCTCCACCTCCGACACATATATCCTCTTGGTCAATCTTTCCTCACTCATTCTCTCCATGTGACCAAACCATTTCAAAACACCCTCTTCTGCTCTCTCAACCACGCTCTTTTTATTTCCACACATCTCTCTTACCCTTACGTTACTTACTCGATCAAACCACCTCACACCACACATTGTCCTCAAACATCTCATTTCCAGCACATCCATCCTCCTGCGCACAACTCTATCCATAGCCCACGCCTCGCAACCATACAACATTGTTGGAACCACTATTCCTTCAAACATACCCATTTTTGCTTTCCGAGATACTGTTCTCGACTTCCACACATTTTTCAAGGCTCCCAAAATTTTCGCCCCCTCCCCCACCCTATGATCCACTTCCGCTTCCATGGTTCCATCCGCTGACAGATCCACTCCCAGATATCTAAAACACCTCACTTCCTCCAGTTTTTCTCCATTCAAACTCACCTCCCAATTGACTTGACCCTCAACCCTACTGTACCTAATAACCTTGCTCTTATTCACATTTACTCTTAACTTTCTTCTTCCACACACTTTACCAAACTCAGTCACCAGCTTCTGCAGTTTCTCACATGAATCAGCCACCAGCGCTGTATCATCAGCGAACAACAACTGACTCACTTCCCAAGCTCTCTCATCCCCAACAGACTTCATACTTGCCCCTCTTTCCAGGACTCTTGCATTTACCTCCCTAACAACCCCATCCATAAACAAATTAAACAACCATGGAGACATCACACACCCCTGCCGCAAACCTACATTCACTGAGAACCAATCACTTTCCTCTCTTCCTACACGTACACATGCCTTACATCCTCGATAAAAACTTTTCACTGCTTCTAACAACTTGCCTCCCACACCATATATTCTTAATACCTTCCACAGAGCATCTCTATCAACTCTATCATATGCCTTCTCCAGATCCATAAATGCTACATACAAATCCATTTGCTTTTCTAAGTATTTCTCACATACATTCTTCAAAGCAAACACCTGATCCACACATCCTCTACCACTTCTGAAACCGCACTGCTCTTCCCCAATCTGATGCTCTGTACATGCCTTCACCCTCTCAATCAATACCCTCCCATATAATTTACCAGGAATACTCAACAAACTTATACCTCTGTAATTTGAGCACTCACTCTTATCCCCTTTGCCTTTGTACAATGGCACTATGCACGCATTCCGCCAATCCTCAGGCACCTCACCATGAGTCATACATACATTAAATAACCTTACCAACCAGTCAACAATACAGTCACCCCCTTTTTTAATAAATTCCACTGCAATACCATCCAAACCTGCTGCCTTGCCGGCTTTCATCTTCCGCAAAGCTTTTACTACCTCTTCTCTGTTTACCAAATCATTTTCCCTAACCCTCTCACTTTGCACACCACCTCGACCAAAACACCCTATATCTGCCACTCTGTCATCAGACACATTCAACAAACCTTCAAAATACTCATTCCATCTCCTTCTCACATCACCACTACTTGTTATCACCTCCCCATTTACGCCCTTCACTGAAGTTCCCATTTGCTCCCTTGTCTTACGCACCCTATTTACCTCCTTCCAGAACATCTTTTTATTCTCCCTAAAATTTACTGATAGTCTCTCACCCCAACTCTCATTTGCCCTTTTTTTCACCTCTTGCACCTTTCTCTTGACCTCCTGTATATTATTTATACTTTTGTATTTTAAGGAAAAAATACTTAGATATACAAAGCTTAAAAGGAAGGTGTAAAGTCTTGTGAAACATACCAGGGTATACAAAGCTGGAAAGATGTAGTAAATTCTTGTGAAAAAATACTACAGTTCTTGCCTGTTCATGATTTTATACCTATGAGATTTTGTCAAAATGTAAGGGTTAGCACACATTGCTCACCACATGTCTAGCTTTTCTCCTCTGTGCCATCTTTCAGTTGTGAATTCAAGGTTCATCACATCTGGTCAATCTATGAAGCTTTGTGGTGGATAATTGTGACTAAGTAGTTCAGTCATACAGTGCTAGGACTTTTTTTTTTAGGGCTGCTGCAAAACTTCATGTTTGTACTCGATATGGGATTTGGGTAAGATTGGCTCTTTTGGGGCTGAGAAGGCCCTCAGAAATTCTATAGTTCCTTCCATCCTCTGATAGTCGTACAGGTTTGTTGAAGGTGACTTCTCGTGTGTTTTATTATCACTTGTAGGTGAGGCCTGGAAACACTGGGTGCCAGATATGTGCATATATGTATGTACACCTTAGTGTAATCCTGCTGTCCCAGGAGTTCCTTTTGTCTTCGATATTGGGCTCCCATGTTGCTGAGGAAGCTGACCATGTATGAGGTAAAGGCCTCATTTGCTCACATCCATTCTTTAGTTGTCTTGTGTATTGCAGTAAAACCAGAGGCTCCTCTCCACAACTTGGCCACCACAGACCTTTGCCGTCAATTCCCGTGGCTGCTTCATATGCTGTGGCTCAGTCCATTGACTTCAAGGACTTGCTACTCAATTGCTTTGCACTTTTTGCAGATAGATGCTCACAAATCACATTTTATGATCTTTTGTCGCAAATGGTGGATGTGGCCAGCTTCCTGAGTGAGTGCTGCAGGAGCCTCATAGGATAGGACTCCTAGGGCAAGAAGGTACAGTAAGGTAACACATCTTGCTGCACATTTGCCCCACATAGACACACACACACACAACCCACTTGGTGGATGTGATAGGCTTCTTGAATACTGCAAGAGCCCCATAGATCAAAGAAATTCCTTGGCCAAGAATGTAAGGTAAGGTATATATGAGAGTTATACTTCACAATGCTTTTATGGACAAAGTAAACAATGAAGAGAATGTTAGCTGGAAATGGCAAGCTAGTTGGTATTTGGAAACCATAAAGAAAGGTGTTTAAAGTTTGGCATTCCTTCTTCAACAGGAAAAGCCTTTTTAGACAATTCGTTGATGGTTGACAAAGCCGTACAATATGTTAACCCATATCACTTGAAGAGTAGATCTACCCCAACATGTGACACCTGCAACTGCAATATGACCCAAAAAATGCCAAAAAATTAAGGGGTCGACAATGAATTATATGAATGTTAGAGATAAAGGCTTAAGAGAAAATTTAGCTAGTTATGTTAATACTTCCCATGTATTCCCTGCGTGTCGTAGAAGGCGACTAAAAGGGGAGGGAGCGGGCGGCTGGAAATCCTCCCCTCTCTTTTTTTTTTTTTTTTTAATTTTCCAAAAGAAGGAACAGAGAACGAGGCCGGGTGAGGATATTCCCTCCGAGGCCCAGTCCTCTGTTCTTAACGCTACCTTGCTAACGCGGGAAATGGCGAATAGTTTGAAAGAAAGATGTTAATGTAAACAGATTGATCAGCTTTTTAGAGGGAAGCCAAAATATATAATTCCATATAGGTAATTTTGAGTTTTTGGATTTATTCTTATGGTAAAAAGCACTTGTTAAACGTTAGGTTCCAACATTTTACAAATCCCACAAATCCTTCGTTAGTTACATACTCCAAAGCCAAGACAGACAACTTGGCTTCAAAGGAGGACTTATAACACATATACCGTACATTTATGGACACTGAAATATATGAAATATGACAAACATTGTGTCCTTAAAACTGCTCAACAGTTGCTGGCTTTACCACTTGCCCTCCCAGATACTTTCTTCAACTGCAGATCCTTACCAGTGCATCCAACACCTATTTGTGTGGATTCTTGCATACTTTTATGCAGGTATGATATAATTGCTTGCAGGAAAAACATCAGAGGGGAAAAGTGGATTTTAAAGTTTGAAAACTTTTGCTTTCTGTGAGCATTTTTTGTTTTCTTGCCTAGACCTGTTACTGATGATTGTAGCTTTTGTGTTGACACACATAACTTGCAGGTAATGAGCTGCCTGGGGGATTAGTCCCATGGATTGAGTTGAGTTGGTGACATAACTAAAATAGACTGATTGGTTGAAGACAGGCCTTAAAATGAGTGATCTGCCATAATCATTGTATAGCGGTTAGCAACAAATAGGGAAAACTACTGCTTCACCTGTTAGATAAGTAGTTAGAAGGATCTAACCCCTAGATACCTTGTGTCTCTTTGCTCATGGGACTGATATCCTACACTTTTTAGTATTTTATACATTTTCTTTCATTCCCAAAATACAGTGAAATTGCTGCTAAACTGGGTGAGAAAATGTTTAAGTACAATAAAAGAGTGCAACTTGGTAGACCAAATGACATACATTCAGAGGCCACGTGAGGTTGTGCACGTTAGAATCCTGGTTGTGGCAGTCGGTCTGTAGGCAACCCAGCTGTTTCTCCTTCCCTTAGGGTTGGTTGGTAAATTAGGTACCTGGATTAGGCTAGGGTATTTATATGTGCAGCGTTAATATGATGTCCTTGATTAGGTTACTGATTTCCCTTTGCCATATTAGCTTGCATAAAAAAAAGTAATTTGTATGTTACCAAAGATAAGAGAATGTTAACCCTTCATTCATAAAAGGCTCAAGGTTGTGAATATGGATTGTAACTTAAAATTATTATATGTATTTTCCGGTTTTTAACTTAAAATTAATATATATATATATATATTTGCAGGTTTGACAACAAGTACCACCTTCGTCTTACCCAGAAAACTGGTAAGACAGGGAAGGCCAAAGAGGCCCGTGTTGTTCTCACCATTGAGAACTTTTTTGATGAAACTGGCAAACTTTTGTATGGGTCTGTGGCCAAAGAAGTTCTTCGTTTACATTCTGATGTAGAGCATAAGAAGAATTAGCTCAGGCTTTCAAAATCAGAATAATTAGGAGTGTATCTGGTGAAATGTTTACATCAGCACTATCTTTTTCTCTGTGTGCATTACTTGAAAATTTAATTCCCAGTTATAGTAGCTTGAAACTCTAAGCAGGTCATCATGAGTAAACATAGAAAAAAAAATCCTATTAACAAGGTACTTACTAGGTACCTATTTTGTTGCAAGGATCCTGCAGGAATTGTAATTATTAAGTCAATTACCATAGGTGGTTTATTTATATATATATTTGTAATTGTAATTAGATTTTCCAAAACTCTTAAGGTCTTGCATATTATTTAGAGTATGACACCCGTATTTTTGGTGATTCAACTTTAGAAATCAGTCAAAAGCAGTAATTTGGGTTTGCATTTGGATTTCATGTCTTTAGGAATTGTCATGACTTCAGCTCCCAGTATTACTGATAGAAAATATAAGCACATTGCCTCTTTCTTCCTTAGTAATAATGTATTGAGGAGAATATTTAGTTTTTCTGGGGGATTTATTAACTTGTAAATTGTTAAGGATGAAATTTTTTTTTCCTGGTTCATATCTTCAAAACTGCACATCTAAGATTAGCTATATCCATGTGACATAAAAGTAAATGACAAAGCTAGTTTATTTCATGATTCATTTAAGATCTGATGATGACAAGTGTACTTGATCACCTACATCTAGTGTACTTCTTTAGTGCACATCTTGTCAATGATTATGTGAATTTAGTTGAATTTGTTCATTACAGTATTATATCTGCTCCTGTTCTGAAATGTAAGAGTTGTAAGTGGTTACTGACATCCGAAGGATTTATTTTTTTACTTGGAATTTGGTATTGGCTGAGGCCCAGTGGGTAATTCACTTTCATGTTGATTTTGTTAGATTAGTGAATAATGTTGAATGTTTGAACTGGTGTTGATTGTCTTAATCTATAAAAAAAATCTTTGGAAATCTTGTTTTAGTTCAAAACCTTGAATGAATTTGGCTGAAATAAGAGGATGTATTTGTGCAAAAAAGAGTTTATGTGCAGCTATAGTTAATTTGGAAAGAAGCCTTATATAGGCTTTAATGAGGGCGGAAATATTAATATCCATTTGCAAAAGTAACTAATATGTGCCCTTTTATTTTACCACAACAAATTTATTTTTTTTTTTTCAAAGCAGCCAGGTTGATGTATGTAGGTGGACAACCATTAAACTGTTGTAACCTCTCAGTGTTATGGGACCAGACAACCTCACCTGCATCACCCATGTCTATTTCTGGACTAGTAATTAATATTATTTATGTTACTAAATTTATCCTTCAAGGTAGCGGAGTACAATTTCTGCCCTTGGATATGCTGTGGGTTGCTAGAGATGACTAACTAGCAGCAGCAAGGGTCTGGAAACCTTCCTCTCTCGAATTTTCACTTTCCAAATATGGAAGCAGAGGAGCCAAGTGTAAATTAGATCTCTTTAAGGATCATAACGGTGTCTGAATGTGCTTGGATGTAACCAGGAAGAAAAGGGAAAGATATGTATTAAGTTTGATAAGAGAAACATTGATGTTCTGTTCTAAACTGAGATAATTTGATAAAAGGGATAGAATAGTTCAAGAATGTTCAGAGGGTAAATTTTAAGTTCAGTGATGGGGAAGAGCAAAAGTAATGGTGCATATGAAAAAATAACTAATATAAGAGTGATTTTAAGACTGGTGTAGGTTAGAAGCAAGTTGGTAATGAGAGGTGGGTGATTGTCCATGATTATGCACCTGGTAGTGAGGAGTGAAGAAAGGAGTCCTTTTTGGGAGGAGCTAAATTAGTGTTTTGGCAGTTTCCATGCAAGGGATGAAATTGTGGTGTTAAGTGTCTGAATGAAAGAGTGGGTTATGTAACAACTGAGGGTATAACTGGTGCATGTCGTCCCCCGTACTGATGAAAACTGGTAAGTTTTTGTTATACACTGAAAGTGTTTGTAGTGTTGGGGAGATGAGTGTTGCCTATAATGCACATGGAAAAAGATAACTCGTGTGTTGGGGAGTGTAGTTTTAGATGGATAGTCTTGTTGGGGTGTGTTTTAAGATAGAAGTGGGAGGACAGTGGCTTAGTGCAACTGGGTCATGAATTATCATTGCTTGGTTTGTTGGAGAAGGAAGAATCTCTGAGTAAAGAATGAAGTTTGAGGTAAAGGTAAATTTTGTATCCCTGTTTGGGGACTGATGGTTAGTTATAGGGGTTTGAATGGGAAGAACTGAGTTTGGAGCCTACTGAGGTGAGTCTGTCTTAAAATTATTTTTGTTGCGGTTGTGCAGGTGCTGAATGTATGTGTTTGTAAGGCAGCCAGTGACTGTTCTCAATGCTGTTATGTGTGGTTTATAGCTTTACTGATTCCTTTTGTGACTAGGTGGATGTCCAAGATTGTGAAATGTAGATCATCTAGGTTGGAGAGGATTAAGTGTTTGTAAAGTATACAATGAAGATTTTTTTCTTTGTCTAGATCAGGTTTCAGTAGGTATTCTAATGGTGTTTATGTTTTTGGTGTAGGGAGTAAATTTTTATGAGTATGTCATGTGGTTCCTAGTATGGTTGGAGTTTTGTTGAATGGGAGTGGTTGATTGTCTCCATCACTCTGACGAGGCCTGCTAGACCAAAATGCAGAGCAACTTGATGGAAACATCGCAAGGAACATTCTCAAATGGAGCTGCAGCGAGAAAATGCCTGAGTGGCCAGTCCTCCGTGGGCTGGTTATGCCCTGCATGACTCTTCTCATGCTGATGTCCTGTTGCAGAAGTACTACAAGAAACCCCACAGTTTCGCTCTAGGTTCCATTAGAAACCAGAACTCGTTAAGGAAACAAAATGTCAGCTTCCAACTATGAAATTCCTTTCACACTATTTGCCCCAAAAGTCCAACTGACTCCATACAGCAAGTATTGCCAAGTCAACATTTATCACAACACTAGGTCTCACCCTTTACAGACACCCCGAAGAAGGATGCCAGCTCAGAACGTCATCATTAACACGATCACATCTGTAGGTGCCAGGATGGTTACAAATGTGTCTGAGGTTAAAAAGGTGACTGAAAACTTTCGTGGTGATGCAGACAGATTATGTTGGATGAGCAAGTGTTCTAACATGCACAAACCTTTCTTCTGCTTCTTTTCATCTATAATTATTCTCCTTTGAATTCTACTAATTTCTGTCGTAGATCTTCATTTGCTTTTCTCATCACATGCACCATTGTTTTAAGCTTTCTACTTACAACTTTATATTTCAAGGCCTTTTACATACATTCATTGTTATTTTCTAGAGTACTGGGCTCTTCTAAACGAAATACTTTAAACTTTCATTCTACCATGACCTCTCTGTGCACCAATGCATACAGTGCTGCTGGCAGTTGATTTGGAGGGAGAGGTCGGTGGGATGGTGTCTTCTGCTTTGCTATTCTATTTCAGCTACTACTTCTAGGCCACCAAAACAGATAACTTTACAATGGACAGTCATGTCTCCTGCTATCCACCCTTTCCATATGCTAATGCAGTCTCTATTGACAAAGAATACATGGAAGACCTAACCACCACACAAGTATGTCAAGAACATGCACCTCCACCAAGACACCCAAAAATCTCATAAATATCAAGCACAGTATCATCCTAACAACATAGGAAATGATAGCCAACAAAAATACTTTCATGCAAAGGATACTTTGGTGGTCCACATCGCTGTCCTCATTCCTATTCATGTCAGATTACCAACATCCATAACACTGAATAAGTTTGAAAAGTATCTATTCTCGGTACCAAGTCAGAGAGACTTTATCATCTCAAGATACATCTTGTTTTACAAAACCTACCACTAAAAGATTAAACATTCTCAACCCAAATTCTCGACACTGCTGCCTACACTTGTTATTTTTTTGGGGGGGATGGTCACATTAGGAAGGAAACTAAACAGCGAAAGGGAAGTTTTGAAATAAAGTGAGAGTATATATCAGTGTAAGTCTTGTTTAGTGTTTGGGGAAGTATTCTGGAAACGTATTTTTGCTGCCTTTTTACATTACCCGACAGGCTTAGGGGGGTGTATGTAATGGTATTTCGTGTTAGGTAATGGGAGGAAATTAGCTGAGCTAAGGTAATTCAAATATTGTCATTGTATGCACAGATGGATGATGGCTGGCCCAGGCTTGAGTTTTCACGTGGTGCTTTGGGGTTCTGTGGGAAGCAATGGTTGTTTCATGATTGTGGTGCTATTGAGGTCTCACTCTTGCCTTCTAGCCTTTGTCATACCTTCTCTGCTGCTTCCAGTAAGTCTGACCCAACTGATATAATTTCTAAACCATGTTCGGTATTTTCGATGTAGGTTTCTTAAAGTACCTATCGTTTGTGACAAATCGTAGATCCCTATTTTGTATCTAATTCTGCTCCCAAGTGTAGAACCCCCTCCTCGCACAGGACAAAGAGGAAATTACACAAACCTCAACGTGGTTTGTAAAATCATATAATCGAAAGTATGACTACTTAAGTAAACTCACTCTCATTTCTCCCTTCTAGATTAACACAATCCTACAATACCTCGAACAGCTATAATCCTTTCCAATACGATTAAATCACACTATACATATCGCTAATGAACAAGTTACCAACTCCAGCCTGTCCTAAATGGAAACTTCTTGTCGAGGAAGCTGACAACGCCATCTTCCAAGTCTGCACCAGCAGGATTACGCCTTAATAAAACTTCTGGCCTCATCGACACACTCCCTAACTCATAAACCTTCCTCTCCCATACTTGGCAAATATCAGTAAGTACAAGTATTCTACTCATTACTATGTTTAACGCATGATAGGCATTCAAACTATCGTAAACTGCTTTTACTAATGATTTCTTTTGGGACACCCCGTGACAAACCCCTCGTTGACAACTGGAACAATTTGGAAATGGAATCCTTTACAGAATGAACACCCAAATTAAGAAAAGTTTAACCAAGTTTGTCACCCAAAAAAAGGACCGAATACCCTTAAAACATAGATGAAAAACCGGCCAAAACACATAATCAACTAGACACCTTATTGCCACATACCACACTTAAAATAGTATGATCAATGCCACCAAATTCTACCATTTTTGAAATGCTAAGGCTGAATATTGCTGCCAGCCAGCCGCACTTACGGGGACACTACAAAGTCACACAAAACTGTAAATCACAGATACTCCATCACTAATCCAATCATTTTTTTTTTACGCAAATAAGATGATTATCCCCCCACTTCCCTTTCCACACACACACACACACACAACCATCTGCTCTTATGGTCGCCTCCAACTTTCTCCACATCCGTCATCAAATTCCAGACTAACCTGGACGTGACTACCCCAACCTCTCCTAATAACATTCCATCATACACTCAAACATTAGACTCAAAGCCATTGTTCATGTCCCACGAATTGTATTTCATCTATATCATGCAGTCCCACTCTCTTTCCCAAGACTGGCTATCAACACATTTATCAAGACAATTGATGTGCTTGACCCATCTGATTGAGCACTTTTAGTCGTATCAGTCCCACGTAAATTATAAATACTTTGTTGTACGAAAGTAGCGTCAGGTCACACAATATGTCTTCCTCAACCAACACGAATTCCTCACCAGCTGATGATAATCACTCGTCTCCCAAGCACTTAAAACAGACAAGATATTGTATAGGTTGACGCTGTATTTGCTTGACTTTGCCAAGCCTTTTTTGATATATAGTATTGTTAAAAAGACTGAAACTGAAGCAATGCTATATAATCTTGTTCATTGTATATCTCCGTATTTGTCATGGACGGGCTGGACTGTCTGTTTCAGTTACTTGTGGTGTTCCCCAGAGCACACAATGTCTCACTACTGACAGACCCTGGGACTCATAGTTCCCATTCATGGAACTGTTGAGACAGTAAGTGGTCAAACACTCACAACAGGACTTCTGTTAAGACAACAGATGACTACACAGACTCACACAACAGGAGACGACTTCTGTTGAGACAGTAGATGACTACACAGACACACGACAGGAGACAGGCCTTATGTTGAGTCAAGGGATGACTACAGATTCGCGACAGGACTTATGTTGAGGCAGTGGATGGTTATAGACTCACAGAAGGATTTTAGATAGAGTTAATAGAGCCACACTCTCATGAGGACTTATGTTTGTGGACAGCAGATGGCTACATGCAACAACACTTTTAAGTCAGTAGATGTTTACAAGGGTCACAGCAGGACTTCAGGTGAGGCAGTAGATGGCCAAACTCGCAAAAGGACATCTCTTGGGACAGTAGATGGTTACATAATCACACCAGGACCTGCTGAAATAGTATTTAATTACAGACATAACAGGGCTACTGTGACTAAGTATATGATTGCACTCACAAGAGGACTTGGTATACCAGGAGCAATGAGAGCGTCTTTCTTTGTTATACTGGACTATAAACAGACACAAGAATGGAATAAGAATTCCCCAAAACCCAAGAAAGGAAAATCATTTTTAATCGAGAGATAGGTCGCTCATGCCGTTGAAAACACCGTCTAATTCACAATAGGAAAAATATGCGCATATCAAGAATATTAAAGCTAACTGGACATTAAAGCTAACTCCATATAAAGAAAACTAACAGATCAATAGTCTGAATTGCTCTTGTTTGTTCTGGTGATTGAATCATTATTTTTGTTTATATTACATTTTGTCTCTGCAGTGAATGTAAGTGTTTTTATCCAAGGCTGTAAATGTGTTGTTCAGTTCCTCCACCTTCCTCCACCTGTTGAACATTCAGGTAGGAATTTTTCCCCCTCACAGATTTTACGTAGACCGTAAGTGTAGCTAAGGTTTTGAAAACTAGTAGTAATTCGAAAGGAATATTGGTTTTGAGAGGCAACAGTAACATGGTATGTCATGTCCCAAGTTTGAGGAGGCGATTTTTGTTTACACTGCAGATGTGCGAACTAGATATGAACTAAACAAACATTTCTTTTTTTTTTCTTTAATTTCAGCTTCAGTGGGTTTTCCGTTATTTGAAAAGGAAGTGTTTGTGTCCTTATTTTACAGAAGAGAAGAGTTTACATTCAGTATGTTATATTAGGGAGATGAATTTGGTTTTCAGTCGTAGCATCTCTCTGTTCAAAACATATATCTTAGCGAATCTTGTAGCTTAAATCATTAATTTTGATCACCACAAACGTACAAAAGTGGAGGATATTCATATGAATGGATTCGTGATATTTAGCAGAAATGGTTTGGATGGATGCTGATTAACTAGAAAGACTAAGTAATCATGTGATAAAGAGTAACAGGGATGGCGGTAAAGATCAGGAAAAATGTGGGGAAAAGTAAGTGGAACACTTTTACACATGGTAGAGTAATACTTTAGCCATGCAGAGCTCATTCCTTTAGATATTGGCTGATATTGTTGTGTAAGTTAGTGTAATGTTAAACCCTTACACTGTGGCAACCGTAATATCCTGAGACACTGTGTGGGACATTTACAAGTTTTGCAAAATCTTCTTAATTGTGATTCCAAGAATAGCTACAATATAACCCTCTAATTACATTTTTACACAATGTGATATATCTTTATGTCTACTACACATTCTTTGGTTTATGGTGTTCCACAGCCAGGGTTATTTTTAAGCTTATTGAATTAGATTCGTGGCATTTTTGTAAGGGTTATTGTCATGGACAGATATGGCCATTAAGGGAAAAAGTTTAGGTGATAGCATCTGGAAAAGTTATGTGAGATGCCACTGCAAGAATTTAAGGCCATACATTTCACCCCATGGTAGAGGATGCTGATAGAGGAATTAAAACTGTAGTGTATGTTGCAGTGAATGGAAAAATATGTTGGCTAACATTATTGCTGAAAGTTTCCCATCAGTATTCAGTGTCAGCAGATATACTAGGGAGTTGCAAGGAATAAAACAGAGACTTTTCCCCTTCTCGTCTCCCATGATGATGAAAAGGACATTAATAAGTGAGTATATATGAAGATGATATCAAGTCTATGAGACATTAAATCTGTTGGATTTGAGAAGGATGAAATAAATTAGGGCATGCTAAGACATCTATCTCAAAGTATAGCATTCTTATATATAAATAACGTAAAACCCAACACATTCACCCTCCTCTGCACAACCCTATCTATACCCCATGCCTCGCAACCATATAACATTGTTGAAACCACTATTCCTTCAAACATACCTATTTTTGCTTTCCGAGATAATGTTCTTGCCTTCCACACATTTTTCAACACTCTCAGAACTTTTGCCCCCCTCCCCCACCCTGTGACTCAATTCCCCCTCCATGGTTCCATCTGCTGCCAAATCCACTCCCAGACATTTAAAACACACTTCCTCCAGTTTTTCTCCATTCAGATTTACCTCCCAATTGACTTGTCCCTCAACCCTAATGTACTTAATAACCTTGCTCTTATTAACATTTACTCTCAGCTTTCTTCTTTCACAAAGGCAAAGGGAATAAAGGTGAGTGTTCAAATTACAGAGGTATAAGTTTGTTGAGTATTCCTGGGAAATTATATGGGAGGGTATTGATTGAGAAGGTGAAGGCATGTACAGAGCATCAGATTGGGGAAGAGCAATGTGGTTTCAGAAGTGGTAGAGGATGTGTGGATCAGGTGTTTGCTTTGAAGAATGTATGTGAGAAATACTTAGAAAAACAAATTGATTTGTATGTAGCATTTATGGATCTGGAGAAGGCATATGACAGAGTTGATAGAGATGCTCTGTGGAAGGTATTAAGAGTATATAATGTGGGAGGCAAGTTGCTAAAAGCAGTGAAAAGTTTTAATCGAGGATGTAAGGCATGTGTATGAGTAGGAAGAAAGTGATTGGTTCCCATTAAATGTCGGTTTGTGGCTGGGGTGCGTGATGTCTCCATGGTTGTTTAATTTGTTTATGGATGGGGTTGTTAGGGAGGTGAATGCATAAGGTTTGGAGAAAGGGGCAAGTATGCAGTCTGTTGTGGATGAGAGGGCTTGGGAAGTGAGTCAGTTGTTGTTCTCTGATGATACAGCGCTGGTGGCTGATTCGGGTGAGAAGCTGTAGAAGCTAGTGACTGAGTTTGGTAAAGTGTGTGAAAGAAGAGAGCTGAGTGAATGTGAATAAGAGCAAGGTTATTAGGTACAGTAGGGTTTAGGGACAAGTCAATTGGGAGGTTAGTTTGAATGGAGAAAAACTGGAGGAAGTGAAGTGTTTTAGATATCTGGGAGTGGATTTGGCAGCAGATGGAACCATGGAAGCAGAAGTGAATCATAGGGTGGGGGAGGGGGCGAAAGTTCTGGGAGCATTGAAAAATGTGTGGAAGTCGAGAACGTTATCTTGGAAAGCAAAAGTGAGTATGATTGAAGGAATAGTGGTTCCAACAATGTTATATGGTTGCGAGGCGTGGGCTATTGATAGAGTTGTGCGGAGGAGGGTGGATGTGCTAGAAATGAGATGTTTGAGGACAATATGTGGTGTGAGGTGGTTTGATCGAGTAAGTAATGAAAGGGTAAGAGAGATGTGTGGTAATAAAAAGAGTGTGGTTGAGAGAGCAGAGGAGAATGTTTTGAAATGGTTTGGTCTCATGGAGAGAATGAATAAGGAAAAATTGACAAAGAGGATATATGTGTTCAAGAGAAGTGGGAGACCAAATTGGAGGTGGAAAGATAGAGTGAAAAAGATTTTGAGTGATAGGGGCCTGAACATGCAGGAGGGTGAAAGACATGCAAGGAATAGAGTGAATTGGAACGATGTGGTATACTGGGGTCGACGTGATGTCAATGGATTGAACCAGGGCATGTGAAGCGTCTGGGGTAAACCATGGAAAGTTTTGTGGGGCCTGGATGTGGAAAGGGAGCTGTGTTTTCAGTGCATTATACATGACAGCTAGAGACTGTGAACGAATGTGGCCTTTGTTGTCTCTTCCTAGCGCTACCTCGCACTTATGCGGGGGGAGGGGGTTGTTATTTCATGTTTGGCAGGGTGGCGACGGGAATGAATAAGGGCAGAAAGTATGAATTGTTACATGTGTATATACATATATGTCAGTGTGTGTATATATATATATATATATATGTATACGTTGAGATTTATTGGTATGTATATTTGCGTGTGTGGACGTGTATGTATATACATGTGTATGTGGGTGGGTTGGGCTGTTTCCTTGCGCTACCTCACTAACGCGGGTGACAGCGACAAAGTATAATATATATATGTTTGAAAAAGAGCTATAAAGAAATCAAAAGGGATGTTTCTGTGTTAAGTAATTACAAATAAAAGCTGATACAAAATAATGACTTAGAGAATATATTAGGACAGACTGAGTGAATGGAGTTGCTGGTGAGATATGCAAGTGCACAGTAAATGGGCAATATAGGAAATTCACAAGCATTTTTGTGTCTGTATAATAGTTATTGTAATTTTTTGTAGTTTATCTCTCTTTGGAAGAGCCATTGCCAATAAAGTTCCATAAACCCTAAGGTGGACTTGTAGGTGTACTGATGATGGTCCTAGCAGAATAGCAATATAGGTGAAAGGTACTGATGAGGGTGTAGTGATGATGATCTTTGACCTAACACCCAGAATAATCTAAGCTAGGTTCAAGGCTTGTGGCTGGCTAAAGGAGCTAATACATTATGTAGAATGTTGCAGTGACTACACTGTATAGTGAAAATTTTATGTGAACTGTCATGCACTAGATCTTGCTGATAGCTTATTGGACATATATTTTTATAGGCATACAGGAATCATATAGATTACAGATCTACTTTTTTTTACTTAAACTGAACAAATGGCAGTTGTAAAAAGATCCTTATATAGTGTTGATTATGTTGGCTTATTGAACCTGTCCTTTTTGTGAGCCAGTATGGTACTTTGTTCTCTATACCTTGCAGCACTTGGATGTTAAACCAACTTTTTTTACATTCCACAGGTAGCCTGAATTTAGTAGTATCTTACAGCAAGAAATACTCAAAATGACCTCCTCACCTGCACAAGCCACAACAAATAATGCTGCTGATGACCAGTTTGACTTCCTTTTCAAAATTGTTGTGATTGGTGATTGTGGTGTTGGAAAGACTTGTGTTGTTCAAAGATTCAAGTCTGGCATGTACATTGAGCGCCATGGTAATACAATTGGTGTTGATTTCTCCATGAAGACAGTTTCTGTAGATGCTAAGAAAGTTAAGGTAAATTTGGATTTGACTTGAGTGAATATTTCTCTATTGATGATGCTTGTAGTATGTGATTATTTTCTGCTGTTTTTGTGTAGAAGATTTTTAAGGGTATTATAGCAAAGATTATCTGATATATTGGTGCCAGGAAATAGATAAAGAATTATCCATCCACTAATATACTCATATATATATATATATATATATATATATATATATATATATATATATATATATATAATTTTAGGGAGAATAAAAAGATGTTCTGGAAGGAGGTAAATAAAGTGCGTAAGACAAGGGAGCAAATGGGAACTTCGGTGAAGGGCGCAAGTGGGGAGGTGATAACAAGTAGTGGTGATGTGAGAAGGAGATGGAGTGAGTATTTTGAAGGTTTGTTGAATGTGTTTGATGATAGAGTGGCAGATATAGGGTGTTTTGGTCGAGGTGGTGTGCAAAGTGAGAGGGTTAGGGAAAATGATTTGGTAAACAGAGAAGAGGTAGTGAAAGCTTTGCGGAAGATGAAAGCTGGCAAGGCAGCAGGTTTGGATGGTATTGCAGTGGAATTTATTAAAAAAGGGGGTGACTGTATTGTTGACTGGTTGGTAAGGTTATTTAATGTATGTATGACTCATGGTGAGGTGCCTGAGGATTGGCGGAATGCGTGCATAGTGCCATTGTACAAAGGCAAAGGGGATAAGAGTGAGTGCTCAAATTACAGAGGTATAAGTTTGTTGAGTATTCCTGGTAAATTATATGGGAGAGTATTGATTGAGAGGGTGAAGGCATGTACAGAGCATCAGATTGGGGAAGAGCAGTGTGGTTTCAGAAGTGGTAGAGGATGTGTGGATCAGGTGTTTCCTTTGAAGAATGTATGTGAGAAATACTTTGAAAAGCAAATGGATTTGTATGTAGCATTTATGGATCTGGAGAAGGCATATGATAGAGTTGATAGAGATGCTCTGTGGAAGGTATTAAGAATATATGGTGTGGGAGGAAAGTTGTTAGAAGCAGTGAAAAGTTATTATCGAGGATGTAAGGCATGTGTACGTGTAGGAAGAGAGGAAAGTGATTGGTTCTCAGTGAATGTAGGTTTGCGGCAGGGGTGTGTGATGTCTCCATGGTTGTTTAATTTGTTTATGGATGGGGTTGTTAGGGAGGTAAATGCAAGAGTTTTGGAAAGAGGGGCAAGTATGAGGTCTGTTGGGGATGAGAGAGCTTGGGAAGTGAGTCAGTTGTTGTTCGCTGATGATACAGCGCTGGTGGCTGATTCATGTGAGAAACTGCAGAAGCTGGTGACTGAGTTTGGAAAAGTGTGTGGAAGAAGAAAGTTAAGAGTAAATGTGAATAAGAGCAAGGTTATTAGGTACAGTAGGGTTGAGGGTCAAGTCAATTGGGAGGTGAGTTTGAATGGAGAAAAACTGGAGGAAGTGAAGTGTTTTAGATATCTGGGAGTGGATCTGGCAGTGGATGGAACCATGGAAGCGGAATTGGATCATAGGGCGAAAATCCTGGGGGCCTTGAAGAATGTGTGGAAGTCGAGAACATTATCTCGGAAAGCAAAAATGGGTATGTTTGAAGGAATAGTGGTTCCAACAATGTTGTATGGTTGCGAGGCGTGGGCTATGGATAGAGTTGTGCGCAGGAGGATGGATGTGCTGGAAATGAGATGTTTGAGGACAATGTGTGGTGTGAGGTGGTTTGATCGAGTGAGTAACGTAAGGGTAAGAGAGATGTGTGGAAATAAAAAGAGCGTGGTTGAGAGAGCAGAAGAGGGTGTTTTGAAGTGGTTTGGGCACATGGAGAGGATGAGTGAGGAAAGATTGACCAAGAGGATATATGTGTCGGAGGTGGAGGGAACAAGGAGAAGAGGGAGACCAAATTGGAGGTGGAAAGATGGAGTGAAAAAGATTGTGTGATCAGGGCCTGAACATGCAGGAGGGTGAAAGGAGGGCAAGGAATAGAGTGAATTGGAGTGATGTGGTATCCTAAAGAATCCTAAAACTATCTCTCCATGTCATGCTCGTGCAATGCTTCCAACATTTTTTTTTAACATTTATGACATTTTTCCTATTCGTAATTCTTCCCAAATATCCAGTTATCTTCTTTCCTTGGACAGTTCTCTCCTTTATTTCTCCTACTTTAGACCACCTGCACAGAAGTGAATCCATATACTTACAGTTCTCTAACCTCTTCCAATAGCTCACCACTCATCCTAACCTTACATTTTAGCTCATTATTCTTATCTACTCTGTATACTAGAAAGAGTCTGAGTTACACATCCTTTACATTTCCTAAAGCACTTCTGCTCTTCACATATCCTGCACTTTGTTATCTTCTTCACCCTGTCAAAAACAATTTTCCAAAATATTGTTTCTGGAATGCTCAGAAATCTAAGTCCTCTGTAATTTTGTATATTAACCTTACCACTCTCCCTACTATTCCTCTGTACAAAGGCAATTGCAGTAAAGTGGTATACAGGGGAGATGCTGTCAGTAGGCTGAAGTTGGACATTGAAATAGTCAGGAGAAATCAAAGAAAGGTCTGTGGGGTTTGGTTGTTGATAGGGGCTCTGGTTTCAGTGCATTATACATGTCAGCTACAGAGTGGATGTGTCATGTCTTTCTTCACATATTCCTGGCACTACCTTGCTACTGCAAGAAAAGTGAACAATGATGAAAAAATATTCCCTTAACTTGCCTAAATGTATAAGCAGATGTTTGTGGAACTTAATCTGGATAGATCACTTCTTCTGCTCTACAATTGATTTAGTTTAAAGAGATGTATCTATAAATGTACTAAACTTTAGAAGTTTAGTACAGTGATGTGAATTTTTTCAAATCAGAAAGTGATAAAGAAATGCTTTTTTGTGTTAAAAAGGGTCAAACTGTTCTAATACATGTACAGGAAATCTTTATCATCATATTTATTGCTCCTAAGTGTTGCTGGATATGAGAATGTGCCAGTTATGTGAGTGTTTCCTTTACAAATTTTATTGCATTGTTGACACCATATCAATGTTTTGTCTATAATAACAAATAAACCAATGTTCTTTGGTACCATATTACTGTGCTGTCTATAATAACAGAAAATAAATTAGTTGATTAACAAATACAAGCAGAAAAACCATAAATTTATAAATCAACCAACACTGGACATGAAACTGGTACATTTGATGATTTCAGTGTGAACCACTCATATTGCATTATGCCTTACAGTTCTAATCTACGTTTTGCAAGTCTTTCATTTAGCAAGAGCATTACCTGATTTTTATACATCTAAAAGAAAATTTTCTATAACCATCAAAGTACATGCCAAAAAATTTAAGATCAAATGATATTGATACTGGCAACTACAATATGCATTTATACTGAATAATATTGGAAATTTGTTACAAGAGCTTTTCATTTATTTGACTGTTGGATTATAAATATTTTACTATATAAACATAAGGCATGTGATAGGGTTGATAGAGATGCTTTGTGGAAGGTATTGAGAGAATATGGTGTGGGAGGTAAGTTGCTAGAAGCAGTGAAAAGTTTTTCCCAAGGATGTAAGGCTTGTGTACAAGTAGGAAGAGAGGAAAGTGATTGGTTCCCAGTGAATGTTGGTTTGCGACAGGGGTGCATGATGTATCCATGGTTGTTTAATTTGTTTATGGATGGGGTGATTAGGGAGGTGAATGCAAGAGTTTTGGAGAGAGGGGCAAGTATGCAGTCTGTTGTGAATGAGAGGGCTTGGGAAGTGTCAGTTGTTGTTTGCTGATGATACACCGCTGGTGGCTGATTTGGGAGAGAAACTGCAGAAGTTGGTGACTGAGTTTAGTAAAGTGTGTGAAAGAAGAAAGTTGAGAGTAAATGTGAATAAGAGCAAGGTTGTTAGGTTCAGTAGGGTTGAGGGACAAGTTAATTGGGAGGTAAGCCTGAATGGAGAAAAAACTAGTGGAAGTGAAGTGTTTTAGAGATCTGGGAGTGGATTTAGCAGTAGATGGAACCATGGAAACAGAAATGAGTCACAGGGTGGGGAGGGGGCAAAGGTTCTGGGAGCGTTGAAGAATGTGTGGAAGGCGAGAACGTTATCTCAAGAGCAAAAATGGGTGTTTGAAGGAATAGTGGTTCAAACAATGTTATATGGTTTTGAGGCATGGGCGATAGATAGGGATGTGTGGAGGAGGGTGGATGTGTTGGAAATGAGATGTTTGGGGACAATATGTGGTGTTAGGTGGTTTGATTGAGTAAGTAATGAAAGGGTAAGAGAGATGTGTGGTAATAAAAAGAGTGTGGTTGAAATAGCAGAAGAGGGTGTGTTGAAATGGTTTGGTCACATTGAGAGAATGAGTAAGGATAGATTGACAAAGAGGATATATGTGTCTCCATGAGAAACCAATTCTCCCAGCCTCTCTTTTTATAATTTAAATCCTCCATTATTAGGAGTTTACCATATCTGAAAAGTGTACCCATCATGATTGTTCCTTCTTTGTTATCTTTGTATATTTCTTCTGACTCATTTATATTCTTTAGAGGTTTATGAATTATCAGTACCACTATGCAGTTTTTTCTGCAGTTACTCTTCTCATTATATTCTTTAGAGGTTTATGAATTATCAGTACCACTATGCAGTTTTTTCTGCAGTTACTCTTCTCATTATATTTTGTTTGAATGGGCCATCTTCCAGTATTTCTTGGTGCCATAATTTATTCATTTCTGCTTTCAGTTACAGATTTGGGATACTGCTGGACAAGAACGTTTCCGCACCATAACCCAGAGTTACTATCGATCAGCCAATGGTGTCATAATTGGTAAGGTTAATTACAGAATATGAGGCTTATCTTTCATTTTTTGGTGGATGGTAAATCTGATTTATATTTTCATACTTGATTACTGTTTTCAGCGTTAGCAAGGTAGTGCCAGGAGCAGGCAAAGAAAGGCCAATTCTGGTCACATCCATTCTTTAGTTTTCATGTGTAATGCACCAAAACCACAGCTCCATATCCACAACCAAGCCCTGCAGATCTTTCCATACTTTACCTCAGATGCTTCTCATGCCTTGGTTTAGTCACTTGATAACATGATGACCCCTGTATGCCACAATATTCCAATTTACCTTTCACTCTCTTGCATATTCAGATCCTGATGGCTCAAAATCTTTCTCACTCCTTCCTTCAGTCTCCAGTTTGGTTCCCCCTTCTCCTTGTTCTCTCCACTTCTGACACGAGTATATTCTCTCTTGTCAACCTTCTCTTACTCATTTTCTTCATTTCAGCATACACTCTTTAGCTCACTCAACCACACTCTTTTTATTACCACACCTCTCTCTTACTCTTTCATTACTCATTCAATCAAACCACCTCAGACCACATATTATCCTCAAACATTTGATTTCTAACACAACCACCCTCCTCTGCTGTCTTATCCAAAGCTCATGTCTCACATCCATATGCTATTGTTGGGATTGCTATTCCTTCAGACATACTCATTTTTGCAGTCTTTGATAACAGTCTCACTTTCTACACAATCTTCAGCACTCCCAGAACCTCTGCCCCCCCCCCCTCTCTCTCTCTCTCTCTCTCTCTCTCTCTCTCTCTCTCTCTCTCTCTCTCTCTCTCTCTCTCTCTCTCTCTCTCTCTCTCTCTCTCTCTCTCTCTCTCTCTCACCCCCGGGATGGTTCTAGCCCTGTGTCCACACTTAACAAAGTTGAATCGAAAGCAGTATGACTTATAAATTCTCCCAGGCAAACTTCAAAACTTGACCTGCATGCTTTACGCCATATTGTTAGTCCACTTTCTCCCTTCTATAGGTATTACTTTGGTTCTTGCTTCCAAGAGCTGGCTGCTTGTGTGTCCCCAATGACTGTGACCTGGCACATTTTAAAAGGCAGGTTTTTCACTCATCCAAAATTTGTAAATACCTTCCCTTGTCTTTTCTTTTTCTTTTCATTAACCTTTCTATATTACAATTAAGGCCCATCCCAGACTTTTATCTGTGACTGGAGCCTCCAAGTTAAAGGAAAGAAAAAAATAGCAAATGCCACGGCAAAACTTTAGGAAGACTTGCTAGGTTTGCTTATTTTTATGTAGCATACTTAAACTCATACTATTATAATGATTGTTAGAAATTGAAAATTGGCTCACTTCTGATCAATGAGAAACACCCAAAGCTTGATGAGCTTAATTTTTAGTTTATTTTAAAACCATTCAATCTGCTGACTATGTTATTTTGTGTAACACAAATACAGTCTTTCAATCAAAAATCTTCATGAGCAACACAGTGATTGGAACACATAGTTTTAGTATCTTACATTATAGTTCCCTAGAAATCAGTACAGCTTATAAGAATCTGAAGTTTTAAGTTTTGTTGATTATGAAGTTTCCTTGAGTTGGTAAAAATTTTGAAAAAAAAAATTATGCATTGTAATACAAACTGGATAGTTTGTAGAAATGATTCACAAAGATGTGCTGACATATGTATTGAGGTAGGAGGCTTCTTAGTCAGCACATGAACTCAAGGACAGGTCTAACTGAAGAGCTAATTGATTAGTCTTAGAACTCTAGAAAGGTAACCCTCTGTTTGGGGGCAAACTGTTTGTTAACCAAGGCAGTGGAATACATACACGGAAAGGTTCAAGTGGTCACAAATTATAATTTGTGATCTCTTGGTAGCCAGTTATTTAAGGCTGGGATATTCCAGTCTTTTAGTTGACCATTTGATTGGTTTTTAAACTATACTAGATCATACGTGTCCCAACAGTATGTTGTGAAATTTAGAAAAGTCCCATACAGTTTGTTTTTCCTTTTCATTGTAATGGAAGAGCAGTTGATCAGCTCCTAGTTAAATGAGAATAACGTACTTGATCTGTAAAGCATTTCATTTTGCAAAATTGATAGATTGTTACAGACAGTAACCTTTAGTTGATAAGATTTTTTTCATTTTCAGGATTTTATTGATTTTGATTCTTGGTTATATGATTATGTAGGGAGATTGAAGATGTTTTGCAGATGCTTTTGTTTTCTTTATGTCTAAGTTGCTGTGTTTTGTCCATAGTTTATGACATCACCAAGCGATCTTCCTTTATTAGTGTTCTGAGATGGATGGATGAGGTGCGTAGATACACACACCCTCAAGTAGCCATTGTCCTTATTGGTAAGTATTTGCTCTGGCTCATGTGTTACTGTTTCAGATCCTAGTTATATAAAATGCTAGGGAATTGAACTTTGAATGCAACTTATGTCTAATCATGGTGCAGAGGTTAGAAATGGACACTACATCACTGTCATGTCCGGTCATTAGTGTAAATCAGTTCTTTTCATCCACAAAGTGGTGGTTTATATATTACATATAGATTATAAACAGGTGTTAGTTACATTTGTAAACTGAAAAATTCATTGTAACACTTATGAATATTCACCACTATTTTTTTTCCTTTGTTGCTTATCCACATGAAGCTTAGATTTATAATTACTTGATTGTGTGTGAAAAAACAAACTGTCAAATTTGGAGTAAAGTTATGTGAATTCATTTCGTGAATTTATTTCTCATATTTTCATTAGACACTAAATTATTATTTATGACAGACCAGTGAACTTGATAGATGTCTTGTTGACTATGGTGTTTGGTGTAGACTTACACATATATCCATTATGAAAATGGATTCACTGTATGTTCAGTTGTTGTCACATACTGAATTGTACATTACACAGGTAATAAGTGTGATTTGGAAACCTTGCGTGAAGTTGAGTTTGAAGAGGCAGAGGCACTTTGTGAGACTGTGCCTGAAATTATGACGGTAATGGAAGTCTCTGCAAAGGACAACACTAATGTGGATGACACATTCTTCCATTTAGCTGCAGAGCTTAAGGTTAGTATATTCCAGCTTTTGGTGTCAGAAAAGGTGTAGATTTACGCTTTGCATCCAAGAGTCTATCTAGAATTCTCCAAACATAAGTTAAAATATTGGAAAGTTATATATGTGACTCGTCATATACTACTAAACAGGCCAAGTTATTAGCCAGTGAGAAATGAAATGCAGGCAGCTGACAGTAGTACCACATAACCACTTTTACCTCATTTGCAAACTTAGTTCTCTGTTGCTGTTCTTACAGAGTACCTGCTGTCTTTAATTATTTGCTTACTCGTACCGCAGGTTCCTGTGTTATATGGGGCTTTTGCAGCACTTGTGAAACTAGCCACATTCACTGGCTGGGCCACCACAAGTCAAAAAGTGTGATGATATTATGATTGTTTTGGTAGGGTAAGTGCAGGTTAGCTAAAGATTATGCAGAACTGATGTTTGTGATTTTGAAGAGGTGGATGTTGTTAAGAGTGCACGTGAAAAAAGTGTGATTTGCACGTTTCTGGGAAGGATAGGTCCACATGGATGGATGATTATTGTAGTTGAGTTCTAGATTAGTTGTTCAGTGTCTGCCAAGTTACTACAGTGTAAATATGTTTGTCAGTAGTGTATGCAGGGGGTGGATGGATAAATAAATACAAGTTGCCGAAATGTGAAGCAGAGATGAGCCCTTTATTTCTAATATATGGATGCTAGACTTCAAATATAATTGAAATTATCATACAGCCTATTTGAACACCAAAAAAGAAACACCAAATCGTGGTTAGCAGATGGAGTTCCATAAATTTCCATAGATGTACTCTCGTTAGGACTGCTCTGTCTTTTTGGCATTGTTTTATAATGTGAATTTATTTGTTCTTGAAACTTCATTAACTCAGCACAATTACAAGTATTCCCAGTATGAGGCATTGAGTATATTATTTATTTGCTACATGGTAAAGTTTGATTATATCCAAAGACTTTACTGGTTCTTTTTCATTTCTATATTTTATCTGTGATGGTCTTTGGAATAACTTTTAATAAAACGTACATAGAAAAGATATGAAGCACCTAGTCCTTCCATTTGCACTATATTGATAAGTTGATTGTTAAATTTTTCATTCTTCTCATTTGCATCCATTCCTTATACAATACACACTAAACAGAATTTTCATATGATTATATTCATTTGTAGTTTCGATTCTTAGAACACAAAACTACAAAACACAGATCTACATCATTACAGTGATTAAGGTCTCTCTTTCACCAGTCTTTTACTAATATGGTGGCACATGTAACATCAGGGATTTTTTTCTGTTTGTGACAAAAGGTTGCATGAGTGTCTCCCTGTTAGTTTCTTAGGATTGTGTGTACTTATATGAACAACATTGAAAAAAAGATTGCACAGCACCATATTTTTCTAGTATCTGCTCTATCTAATGTATGATATGTAAGTCATAGGATGGGTGAGGGGTGAATTCTGGGAGCATTGATGAATGTATGGAAAGAGGTAATTAACCTGGGGGGGCAAAGTGAGTGTGTTTTAAGGTATAGTAATCCCAACCATGTTGTATGGTTGCAAGGTTTGGGCTGTAGACAAGGATGTGTGGAGAAGGGTGTATATGTTGGAAATGAAATGTTTAAGGACAGTATGTGATGTGAGGTGGTTTGATTAAGTAATAAAAGGATAAGAGAGGTGTGGCAGTGAGAAGAGTGTGATTGAAAGAGCTAAGGAGGTAGTGCTAAAATGGTTTGGACATATTAAGAGAATGAGTGGGAGAGGTTTACAAAGAGGATATATATATCAGAAGTTGAAGGGACGAGGAGAAGGGGAGAGCAAATTGGAGATGGAAGGATGGAGCAGAAAACATTTTGAGTAACCAGGGCCTGAATTTGAAGGAGGGTGAAAGGTGTGTATTGGATAGAGTGAATTGGAACAGTTTAGCATACAGGGGTCAATATGCCATAAATTGATATATATAGCAATTATAGGGGAAAGAGTCTTGTTATGTATACCAGGAAAAGTGCATGCAGGAGCATTGATTGATAGTGTAATGGAAACAACTGAATGCAGACTTAAGTGATGAATAAGGGGGTTTCAGGAAATTTAGGGGATATATGGATCAGATTTCTGTGTAGAGAATAACTTTGGAAAAGTATCTTATGAAAAGTAAGAAGCTACATGCAATTTTTTATGGATATGGAGAAAGTGTATGACAGTCACGTGGAATGCCTTATTAGATGTGTTACTGATATATGGGGTAGGGGAAAACTGTTATATTGTATGAAGCCTTCTGTTGAGGGGCAAATGCATGTGCAAGAGTGGATGGAGAGTTATGTGAAAGTTTCAGTTTATATGTGGGTGTGAGGTTTGGGTGTATGATGTCACTGTGGCTGTATAACATATATATGGATGGAGTGATAAGGGGTGTAGAGGAGTGTGGTGATGAGGTATGGTGGCTAGTGACAAGCCTGTTTACAGATGATACTATGTTGTTTGCTGAGAGTGAAGAGGAGTTGCAGAAGGTTGTTAATGTATTTTATGATGTGTGTAAGCATAGGTATGTAAAAGTAATGTTATTTTAAAGGAAACAATGAAAGTGCAGATTTTGCAAAGCCCTCTAGAGTAAGAGAAGAAAGTGTACTAAATTGCATTATAGATATTGGGTGAGAAAGATTGGAAGACATGACAGAATTTAATTATTTAGGGGTTGTTTTGAGTAAGTTTGATGATATGGAAGGAAAGATAAGGGAGAGAGTAGTATAGGATAGAAGCATCGTTGAGTTCCTTGATGCATTAATGAAGGGTAGGGGCATAAGTATGGAATGAAGAAAGGATTAAGGGACAACATATCCCTCCCATCCCTGCCCTATGCAGCTGAAACATAGACATGGGATAAGCCACAGAGGTCAAGAATCTAGGCTGTGTAAATAAGTTAAGTGGAGCATGCAGCATGACGAGATGGAATGAAAAACTAAATGAGAGGGTGTATGAGAGATTTGGCATGGCATAAAATGTAAAAGGAATGAATTGTGGAATAGAAGAGTGGATGAAATGTAATACTTTCAAGTGGTTAAGGCATGTGGAAAGAATGCAAGCTGGAAAGTTTACAAGGAAACTATAATAGTATGTTTTAAGGGGCTGGTGTCAGGGGAAGACCACCTGTGACATGGGGAAAAGAGGTGTGGAAGAATACTGGAGGGAGAAGAATGGGGGAAAATGCATGGAATCATGTATGCAAGGGAGGCATATCAGTGAATTAAGTTGGGATAATGATTTTATTTCTATTTCATATGAAGTCTGTTGGGGATGAGAGAGCTTGGGAAGTGAGTCAGTTGTTGTTCGCTGATGATACAGCGCTGGTGGCTGATTCATGTGAGAAACTGCAGAAGCTGGTGACTGAGTTTGGTAAAGTGTGTGGAAGAAGAAAGTTGAGAGTAAATGTGAATAAGAGCAAGGTTATTAGGTACAGTAGGGGTGAGGGTCAAGTCAATTGGGAGGTGAGTTTGAATGGAGAAAAACTGGAGGAAGTGAAGTGTTTTAGATATCTGGGAGTGGATCTGTCAGCGGATGGAACCATGGAAGCGGAAGTGGATCATAGGGTGGGGGAGGGGGCGAAAATTTTGGGAGCCTTGAAAAATGTGTGGAAGTCGAGAACATTATCTCGGAAAGCAAAAATGGGTATGTTTGAGGGAATAGTGGTTCCAACAATGTTGTATGGTTGCGAGGCGTGGGCTATGGATAGAGATGTGCGCAGGAGGATGGATGTGCTGGAAATGAGATGTTTGAGGACAATGTGTGGTTTGAGGTGGTTTGATCGAGTAAGTAACGTAAGGGTGAGAGAGATGTGTGGAAATAAAAAGAGCGTGGTTGAGAGAGCAGAAGAGGGTGTTTTGAAATGGTTTGGGCACATGGAGAGAATGAGTGAGGAGAGATTGACCAAGAGGATATATGTGTCGGAGGTGGAGGGAACGAGGAGAAGAGGGAGACCAAATTGGAGGTGGAAAGATGGAGTGAAAAAGATTTTGTGTGATCGGGGCCTGAACATGCAGGAGGGTGAAAGGAGGGCAAGAAATAGAGTGAATTGGAGTCATGTGGTATACAGGGGTTGACGTGCTGTCAGTGGATTGAAGCAAGGCATGTGAAGCGTCTGGGGTAAACCATGGAAAGCTGTGTAGGTATGTATATTTGCGTGTGTGGACGTGTGTATGTACATGTGTATGGGGGGGGGGTTGGGCCATTTCTTTCGTCTGTTTCCTTGCGCTACCTCGCAAACGCGGGAGACAGCGACAAAGTATAAAAAAAAAAAAAAAAAAAAAAATGTTTTTGAGAGTTGTGGGAAATCTTATTACTAATTAGGGTAGTCTTTTTGTGTCTCAGGATTCCACTACCTTTATTTGTTGGAACGTCTTAACAAGTATCATTTAAGCTTTTTTGTATCAAATTTCATGAATTTGACTCATTATCTGAAAGCCATGGTTATCTGGTATATGGGAGACAGCTGTTAGAAGTGCAAGTATTTATCAAGATTGTCTCTGTGTCAGAGTTCAGATATGTAAGTTGGGGAAAACCAAGTATATATACTTCGAGGCTCTTAATGTCATATTGCAGAAATTAGTCCCACTTGAAATTTTTTTAACAGAATTGAAAAAAGAAATGTAGATACATCATTTGTCTGAAGTTAATTATTGTGTAAATAGTTTCCAACCTTAGATATTTACCCTCCTGTAATTTCATATACTTTTGAAGAAGAAATTCATTTAAATCAGCATACAGTCCCTGGGCCTTAT
Organism: Panulirus ornatus; assembly: GCF_036320965.1. NCBI lineage: Eukaryota > Metazoa > Arthropoda > Malacostraca > Decapoda > Palinuridae > Panulirus > Panulirus ornatus. The sequence goes on along the minus strand of NC_092227.1, from coordinate 10,642,185 downwards.
TTTATCCATTCTAGATAGCATGCTTTCATTGGATAATTTAAGCACTGATAAGATGATGGGAAAACTGCTCGCATATATCACTTGAATTCTGTGTCCATAGTTAAGTAATTTAATATATACAATTGAAAGTCTTTATATTCTTTACATATATATGTATGGTTGCTTGTGACTAATGGCATTTCCTCATATATTACTGAAAAAAATCATATATTACATTAGATCGTGAATCATGTCAATTTGTGTTTCCCTCAGAGTCGTCATGAATCATTGCGTGATCTGATTCGACCAGACCTCATCAAGCTTGGGAACACAGAATCTTTAAGACAATGGCCACGCTGCACATTGCCTTGTTCACAGTGACAGCTCAGTGTCAATTCAGTATATGTGTTGTGATTGTTAATAGTTTGAATTTTGTGATTTTTATAGTCATCAATATCTTATTTGTCATCAGTTTACTTTTTCATGTATTAGTTGAACTAGAACTTTCTTATATCAAACAGCTGCATTCTCAGAAATTTGAGGAATGAGGTTTTACACTGGAATCACAGTAGAATTAGAGTATTTTCTTTATAGTGATAATTTTATTGGTTCACACTGAACCATAGAGGTAGAGATGTACCCCTGAAACTGGTACAAGTTATTTGAGGTAATATTTATTGGTTTCTTAACATTTTATTAATTTTTAATATATTTTTTAAGTTTTGATTTTTTTATACCTTTATTTGTTGGTATTCTGTCTGTCCATATTTGGGGAAATATGGTTTTAAATGTCATGAGCTCTTGGACCATGTTGAAATTTGAGTCAACCCTTCTCACAATTCCTCATATTTTCCCCTTAGATAACCATAATTTAGCCTCTACAAATAGCCACATTGTTGCATAATGTGACTGTCTGTATTTTTTATTGTTCATGGTCATCAGTTCTTTCTGAAAAACTTAGTGAAATTATTGCACATTGCTTTCTAAAAACAGCAATATCAAATAATGAGAAAGGGATGATTGTTATTTAAAATCACTTTCTTTAAGTATGTATGATGAAAAGATGAACAGTGAAAGCAAACACCTGTATATGTATTAGGAAGGATGTTTAACCCATTTGGACCCCAATCAGTAAGTCTCTCATATTTCATACATCTTTGTGACTTATCCTGGGGCATTTGCACGCACATCGTCTGTTATTACCTTATCTCATTTGTTCACCACTTATACCTTGTACCCCTCATTTCTGTTACTATCCTCATATTGCATTTATTTGAACCTTTCTCTCTCTTTTGTTTGGTGAGTTCAGAGTGCTCAATCACTTCCAGCTTCCTCACCATGCACATAAACAATTTTAACTTACTTTTTGACTTTGACCAAAATCTAGTTTGTCACCCTCACTATTCCCCGTATGTGATCATCAGATGACAAGTTTGGCATGATATTAACTCATATCTTTTTCATTATTATTGTCTCTTTGCAGAAGATCACATTGCTTGTCATATCATACTTCTCATAATTTTGGTATTATCAGCAAACATATCAAGGCATGATTTGATTTCATCTGGTAACTTGTTTACGTAAATTAGAAATAGTAGTAGTTCCAACATGGAGTCGGGATGAACTCCAATTACGACAATCATCCATCAGAAAAGGCTTCCCCAGTGTCACTTCTCCTCTCTTGGACAGTTATCAGTTCTTATAAGTAGTCTACCTTTAACTCCAGCTGAGTATAATTCTTCTAGACCTACTCCTGTGGGGGACATTATAAAAGACCACCTACTTATCCCTTTTGTTTAGATTTTGCTTAATCCCTCATAACAGATCAGTATATTTGTTGTATTTAGTCATCATGGTATCAGTCCATGCTGTCTCTTATTTAGGGATTTCATGTCCTTTGGTGATGAATTGAACAGTGAAAACTTTATTTTTTTTAAATTTATTGATAATCTAAACATGTAATTTAAAGTATGTTCTTAATCCCTACTTGGTATCCTAACATAACATAGTATTAATTATTGAAATTACTCAGCTTCAGAAGCTACTTACATTTTAACTACATTCCAAGATATGTTACCTGTTTTATTATAAAGTTCAGCACTTTAAGAATTGAAGTTTTGAAGGGGATTGTCTCTATCTCTTTAATTTTAATCTTTGATAACATGATTTGCTGAATGCAATTTGTATTTCCAAAAGCACAGTGAATTACAGATGCTGCACACAAGTTTGATAGAAGAATTATGCAGAATTACAGAACAAATATGATAGAATAAGAAGCAGACATATTGTTTCAAGGCTAAAGATACGAAAATTCATGCCACACAGATTCTCTTCTGAGACATTGATGTCTTGAGATCAGGTGGTGGCCAAGCTTACCTGACCGTGATTTAGAACCTCTCTCTGCAGCATGCTCAGGGCCCATCTTTAATTTTCTCTTCTTCCATGGTCAACATACATCACTTGCATCTCTCTTTCTTATCCTGCATTAGCAAGGTAGTGCTGGGAACAAAGAAAGGCCACATCCGCTCACATCCATTCTCTAAATGTTATATGTAATGCCCCAAAATGACAGCTCCCTATCTACAACCAGGCCTTACAAACCTTTCCATTGTTTACTGTGGATGCTTCATGTGCCCTGCTTCAGTCAACTGATAGCAAGTCGACATCATGTATGACATGCCAAAACCAAAGCCTGTTATCTACAATCAAGCCCCACATAACTTTTCATTCCCACTTTCAGCTTATTAACCCATTCACTGCAGCTGGTTAATTTATGGTCTCCCTCTCCAGTGCAGCAGTAATTACGAAAATTGAAAAAAGAATATTAAACATATTCAGTAATGAAAATGAACAGGGTAACGTCTCTTGATGGCAACAATGTAAGACTCAACTGAATTTGGCTGTCCTTACTCTGTCAACATTTATGTATTTTCATGATTGTACAGCTCTTTAAGCACTGTCAGATGCTTCATTTATGAGTGGGGTTTTTACTGCCACTCATAATTTTCTTGTGAAAGTGTAGTATTAGCTTTATTTGGATAACTGCTTTTACATAATATGAAAATATTTTTGTGAAAAGTAATCATCATGATAAATGTTATTTACCCTACGTATTCTAACACAGTGTTGCATTTGGGATAGCACATGCCAGATGACTCCTCTACAGCATTAAACTCTCTGCTATTCATAGATTTTGTAAAGACATGATATTTGTTAGGAATTTTTTGCATATACAGGTTCTTGGTCAGCACTGGTGGATTCCCCCATTACTTTCAAGCTGTCTAGCATCTGACATCGTAGAAACTTAACTAGCTAAACTTTGCTCGCTTGAAATGGCTCTGTCTTGGCTACATTCTCTTCTTCACATAAATCTCCAGAGTTTCAGACCTGAGCTAAAGTTTACAAAGGCTACTTTTCTTCTTTGTCTCATGCTTTGTGTATAACCAGAGCATTTTACCCATGTTCTTTATAAGTGGATTCCTAACCCTTGTGGTTATCTTGGCAGAGAGTAGAGTGGACCATTGTACTTCAAACTTTCTTTGCATTTTTTCTTTATGTTACAGATTGTAAATTTATCCAGGTTGTAAGCACGCCCTAGTGTTGATGCAGATGCTCCCTCACTTGCATCTGTGCATTGTAAGATTAATAGCTCCATTTTTAAGGTAATAGAGGTTCTCTTCAGTGTAACTTGGTTCTGGGATGTTGCTGGAAGTTTGGATGCCATATTTGCAAACACAAATATAGTGGCTTGCAGGAAAATCACATTAGCAGGTATAACCAAATGGTACAAGTAGTGCAGATCCACACAACAGCAATAACTAAGACCCACCTGTTGCCAAGATTGTGGTAGATTCCATTTAGAATGCACACTTACTGAAGTATGTCTCACTTTCTACTGCACACACCCACATAGTAGCTAATTCTGATGATGTAAAAAGTGGTAGTGGTAGAAGTAGGTTCCTCTTGTAATAGCAAAATTACTTGTAGTGATCCTACATTAAGCAAGACTGAGTGTATGTTCAAGAATTTGCTGGATTTTCTGCAGCTTATTACCTCTTCACTGAAGTTGTTTATTGTCAACAAAGTGAATAAGTTGCAAGAGTTTAAGAAAGTGGGCATAAGGCATTAGCTTTCCAAGATCTTCATCTCATTCATGTTATCCATTGTGCAGTAGTCATTCATCATTTCTTTTTACAGTTAACATTAGAATCATACACAAAGGAAAATGTACATCTCATCCTTGGTTGTGTTTGTCCCACTAGCCAGTCTGCAGCGAGGTGAAAATGGAGGAAATGTTTCCCTGAGATACTGATAATACCTGTTTGTTACCTCCACAATCTTTTCTATTATGCCTGTGCCAGTAACCTACAGAAAAAAATAAAGTTCCTTTTAAAAAGCATTTTCTATTCCTGAATTTGAGGAATGAAACAAAAAGTCTTTTGACATAAATGGTGTGAAGCCTGCCAGCCCCATATACCGCTGCCTGCTCAATCCCCATTAAGTACACACCATGTCCATTTTGGTGGTGGTGTGTGTAAATCATGTCCAACCTCACTGTCTCCCTCTGAGTCACTATACCTCTCATCTTCACTTAATGGACAGTCATCTTCCCTCATTAACACAGTTGATGTGAGTCCTATCCACCAAGAATATCAGCATAGTTAATGAAATTGAATGGTGTGGCTGCAGCCTTTAGTTGTTGCACTATCTTCTCCCCCATGGTCTGGGAGAAAAAATGCCCATATCATATGGCAACATTATGAATGATGCCAGTTAGGTCTTCTACTACCAGTACTTGCCTGCAACGCTTTTGCCTGGGAGTTTTGAATGCAGAAACCATGATTATTGTGTTGCCATTGGCAACTCAAGGGTGAGCTATTTTGATACCTACTTCTTTCCCTTCACGTCGAAGCATTGGAACTATCTACCTTCTCATATCTTTCCTAGTAACTGTGACCTGGGACATTTCATAAGACACGACTTTCACTTTGTCAAAAATTCATTAATTCTTTCCCTTATCTTTTCTTTCTATGCTTCATAATTCTCTATATTTCAATTAAGACCCTGCCTTGATGTGGACTTTTGTCCCTGAATGGAGCCTTCAACATAGAAAAAAGAAATGTACCAGCTGCAGTGACCCCATATTCTTCTGAGAGACCACATATGTACTAGCAGCAGTTGATGGTTAACAGTATTTGGCTCCTTGTATACAACATTGCTCCAGTTATCCCACTTGTCATGCATGCTTTACACCTTTCTGCATGCTCATTCCCAGATACCTCTGAGATATCTCATTCTCGGTCCACCCCTCCTTGTTCCATCCACTTCTGACACATAACTTCTTAGTCAGTCTTTCCTCATGCATCCTACTCACATGGCCAAACCATTTTAGTACACTTTGTACACCTCTTTCAGACTTACTCCTTTTACTTCCACACCTCACAGCTACCCTGTCATTCCTTGTTCAATCAGCCCTTGTCACATCATGTATTGTTCTCAAACATTTCATTTCCAATAATTCTGCCATCTTCCATACTTTTGTATGTAGAGCCCACAACTCATTTCCATACAGCTCTGTCAGGATCCTTATACTATCAGACATAATCATCATCATTCCTACAGATAGGGCCCTCTCTTTCCAAACACTTTTCAGTGCATCCAGGACCTTTGCCCTCTCCCTAATCCTAAGGTTTACTTGGCTCCCATAGGTCCATCTACTGCCATATCCACTCTTTGTTACCTAATACAATCCATTTCATCCAGGTTCTTGCCATTTAAATTTGCATTAAAACCCCTTGATAAACCTCATAACCTTACTTTTAATCACCGGAAGTCTCAGCTTCTTTCTGTCACATACTCCCCCAAACTCAAACCCTCTAATCTCACTAGAACCATGTCATCTACAAACAGTTGACTCACTTCCTAAGCACCCCACCTCTGTTACATTGCAGACACACATTAGGAAATAAGTAAGATTTAGAGAATTTTAGGTAGAAATTGCATTTTTGTACTGTTGATTTTAACCAGGTTACTGCCTCCCCAGTTTAGAATTTGCACAGGTCCGAATTAAGTGAGGAGATAAGTTCATTGCATAAAAAAAGAATGAATGCTGTTTACAGGAGGGGGAGAGAAAGTGAGTTGAAGTACATTGAATGGAATCATTGGCATGAAAGTGAGTAGGGTTTAGAAGTTAAATCAAAGAAAGGTAATTTATGGAGAGAAGAAAGTTGATGATAGGACTGGAACCTGGAAAGGTCTGTGGGGTCTGGATATGGATGGGGAGCTGTGGTTTCGGTGCATTATTACATGACAGCTAGAGACTGAGTGTGAACGAATGGGGCCTTTGTTGTTTTTTCCTAGCGCTACCTCGCACACACGAGGGGGGAGGGGGTTGTTATTCCATGTGTGGTGAGGTGGCGATGGGAATAAATAAAGGCAGACAGTATGAATTATGTACATGTATATGTCTGTGTGTGTATATATATGTGTACATTGAGATGTATAGGTATGTATATTTGTGTGTGTGGACGTGTATGTATATACATGTGTATGTGGGTGGGTTGGGCCATTCTTTCATCTGTTTCCTTGCGCTACCTCGCTAACGCGGGAGACAGCGACAAAGCAAAATAGATAAATAAATAAAAGTATATATATATCTATATATGTCGAGTGGTAATAAAAAGAGTGTGGTTGAGAGAGCAGAAGAGGGTGTATTGAAATGATTTGGTCACATGGAGAGAATGAGTGAGGAAAGATTGACAAAGAGGATATATGTGTCAGAGGTGGAGGGAACGAGAAGTGAGAGACCAAATTGGAGGTGGAAGGATGGAGTGAAAAAGATTTTGAGCGATCAGGGCCTGAACATGTAGGAGGGTGAAAGCGTGCAAAGAATAGAGTGAATTGGAATGATGTGGTATACCGGGGTCGACGTGCTGTCAATGGATTGAGCCAGGGCACGTGAACCGTCTGGGGTAAACCATGGAAAGTTTTGTGGGGCCTGGATATGGAAAGGGAGCTGTGGTTTCAGTGCATTATACATTATACCTTATATATTAAACATATACAGAATCGCTGTTTCCTGCATCAGTGAGTAATGCCGGGAAACAGACGAAGAATGGTCCATCCACTCATAAGCACGTATATATACATAAACACCCATATACACACATACACATCACATATTCATACACATACACAGACATATACATATATACACATGTACATATTCACACTTGCTTTCCTTCATCCATTCCTGTCACCTTTGTATTCTAGCTAATCCTTATCTATAATCTGAATACTTTTTCTAGCTCCTAGAGACCACACTTATCTGTGACACTGGTCTGTAATTCCAGACTACTTACCTTATTTTTCTCAGATATTGGCCCTGCACTGCACTTTCTTAAGCATTTTGAGAAACCTATCATCTAGAGAGATCTAAAACATCACCAGTCTAGGACCATCTGCACATTCCTCAAGTACAAATGGTGAGATACCATCATGAATTTCAAAATTTTGTATTAAAGAGGTAATACTAGTGGTAAAAGCTCTGTACTTGCATTTACATCAGTTCTGTATTAAGGTTAGTTTTAGGCCAAATTTAGGAATCTCAGCATGTTCAGCAATTGTTCCGCCCATTCTAGATCTTTTCATACTTATTACAATGTAGAAACACTAAGAGTAAGTATATTTTTAAAGATATAATGTATATCTTTGCTTATAATTTCAATATATTTTTCTGAGGACATGTAAATAAATACTTTGATGTTCCTCTGATCTTATTATCCTCTACAACCCAAATCTGTGTATCATGAATAATTTCCAATGTCAATTTTTATGTTATTTTATACTTATATGCTGAAAGTGACATGCAATGTATTTTAGATGTATTTTTGGGCATTGAATTTAAATCTCTACTTTCAAGTTGGCAAATGATGGAAATACTGAAGGCATAAGCATTATTGAAAAGTTTTATACTTTAGTGTAGTGCATAAGCAGATTAAAGATGGAAAAGCTCCATGTATTTTATGAAAAAGTTTGTGTGTGTGTGTGTGTGTGGAAAGTAGGATGGTGCCAGATGAGTGGCCAGGAGCAGTGAAATTGCCCTTAGACTAAAGAAATGGTGGTAAGGATGAGTGCAACATATACACCTGAATCTTGTTATTGATCATACCAGGGAAGGTGTCAGGGAGGATTGTTACTGAGAGGGCAAAGAAAATAGGATGGCTAGATCAATAAGTGCTATAGGGAAGGTAAGGGATGTGCAGATCAAATTTTCTTTGTGAAGATAGTAGCAGAAAAATTATCCCTGGGGATAGGGGAGAAAGAATACTTCCCACGTATTCCCTGCGTGTCGTAGAAGGCGACTAAAAGGGGAGGGAGCGGGGGGCTGGAAATCCTCCCCTCTCGTTTTTTTTAATTTTCCAAAAGAGGGAACAGAGAATTGGGCCAGGTGAGGGTATTCCCTCAAAGGCCCAGTCCTCTGTTCTTAACGCTACCTCGCTAATGCGGGAAATGGCGAATAGTTTGAAAGAAAAAAGAAAAAGTAGCAGAAAAATATTTAGCAGAAGAGAAAATTATATGTAGCAGTCATGGACCTTAAAAAAACCATGAGATAAAGTGGATGGGAATGTGTTGGAGGTAGTGAGATTCTGTTGCTTAGGAGTACAGGTACACCACCGAATTTCCTGCAACTGATGGTTCGGCACCTTCTTTAGTCAGGACAAAATTACGTGAGGGAACTTGAAATTACTGTGGCCACCAGACTAGTTTACTGGGCAGCCACAGATGGCACACATATTTACATTCTTTACACTGCACTTGTTGTTGGTGGTACTGCAATTCTGTGAGATTTTTAGCTTATTTTGCTTAAATTTAACCCTAGCTATGGCTTCTAAGACATGTGAGAGTGTCAGTCGTGGTGTCAAACGTAAACATCAGTCCATATCGATCCAAGATGAAGTAGAACTGTTGCAAAAATGGACTTTAGTGTTTTGATGCATAAGCTGTGTGACATCTTACAGTATTGGTTCATCAACTGTTTATGATATAAAGAAGTAAAGGGAGAAAATATTGAAATTCTCTGCAGATAGCAATTGTTTCACTAATGTACTATTGCACAAGCACCTGTATTTCCTTTATTCGTTTAATTTACATCTAATATTTGTTTAATTTAAATTTCTAGCAGTCCATGGTATTCTTTAGACACATGGGAAATGTATAATTAGTAGGTTAGAGGTGTGTTGATAAATTATTATTACGTCACCATGGTTGGTCTGGCAAAATGGGTAATCCAGCAAGGCTTTGGAACAAAGAGTGCCGGATAATTGGTGATGTACCTGTATATCTGGATGCAGTGTCATACTGCAAAAGTAGTAAAGCATGGGTGAAAGTGGATGGTAGATTGGATGAAATTTTGCAATAAGCATAGGAGAGACAAGGGTAAGATGACACTTTGGCTCTCCATTATATTCATAGATGTGGCTGTGAGAGAAATGAAAATAAGAGTAGAAAGAAGGAAGCAAGGCTTGAAGTGAATGAAAAGGTTGGTTGACTCAATGTTGCTATGAGGGCAAAGTATGAAGGCAGTAAAAGAATTTTACACTGGTAGGTTAAGGTTTTTTGAAAGGAGGAAGAGTGAAGCAGTAGACTTGGCTGTGTCATACACTATGAATAAATGTAAGGTGAAATGCAAGGTTCAGGAAAGATTTAAGAAGTGAAGTATTTAGGTTCCTTATCATGTGCATCTGGTGCATTGGAAAGAAAAGAGAGAAAGAACTGCCTAAGAGAGAAAGATGATCATTTTCTAAGGGAAAATTATGAAAAAAGAAAAATATTGTCAATCAAGTTAAACTAGAGGCTCATATAAGCTTATGTTGCTCCCCGACCTTTGATATGACAAAATCTTTACAGTCAATGATTGACTAATTTGAGTATTGAGAAAGTTGGTCAAAACTTTATATTTCTCAGAAGAAATACGTTAAGCAACTTAAAATGTTGAAGTTAGAGATCAAATTTGAGAGAAATCTGCTTTAAAATAAAGTTTGCTTATTTGAAGAAGAAAACATTCTTTGTAACTATAACTGTCTTGGATTGTGACTGAGGTTCCTAGGGCCAATTTTGAATAGGGACCTTCTCAGTAGTTTCAGAGATATATTCAACAAAATTTTACAGATTAAACATATAGTACAAACCTATATCTTGAAAGATAACTGATGATTCTTTAGCTTCAGTTGAATTTTGAGCCAATTTTGCCCTAACCCTTTAACATATTATGCATCTATGGTCGAATTGGTCTTTCAGTGCCCGTAGGTCATATTTTGACTTTATTTACTGGGATTTGAAAATTTAATTTTCATCAGGACATCAATATCCATGATCTCTGAGTTTGAAATGAGTCCCAAGATCCTGTCATGCTTTGATGGAGTCCACTGATAAAAACTACTGACCAGTGTAATTTTCACAGTAAGGTATTTAAGTATTTGTACAATGCAGAGTTTCACCTAAATTACATCAAAATTTCATGTATATGATAGAATTTTATAATGTTGGGACACATTAGGCATCATTTTGAAGTGTTTTCTCAGTTTTAGCTTATAATTTAAAACTAATGAAAAAATTTTCTGAAGGGAAAATATCAGGATTTGAGGTAATATATGTATCTATTTTTTTTTTCATCTTTTTATCAGTAACATAAACCCCATGGTCATATGTTGAAAAGAATACAAAAAATTAACACTCATTCAAGGAGTAAAATAACACCATTTGGGGAACTGCATTGCAAACTAGTATTGCTGTATCTCGTGTTAAAACAAAGCTGAAGCATTTTGGAAAAAATTCATTAACAACAGCTATTTTGAAAAAAAAATTCTGACTGGCCATTAGTTTCGCTAAACGTGATTGATATAAGAGAAATAATGGTGGGACAATTTATTTTAAACAGCTGCCATCTTGGATGGTGGTCATGTTCAACAGACAGTTTGAAGAGGGACCATCCAAAAACCATTACTGCTAAGGTTGGTTCATCTTGGCTTGGCAGTTTTAGAAGAGAAGACTTCTGTGAAAGGTGAATCCATGGATTATTGTCAGTAAGAGGCCATCCTGTGTGGTGGTTGAGGTTACTGAACATTGATTTTAAAAGGGCCACATCCCTCCAAATTTCGATTCGTATTGGCCCTGAAATTTCAGAGAAACTGAAATGTCAAAAGTCAACAGACAGACAATGGATCCCAGGTAATAATAAGAGCTTACATAACTTTTGGCTGGATGAGTTAAAAAGAATTGAGTCACAGCTTAAGTCTGTCTTTCCTAACCTATTGATAAAAACAAAAAAAAAGAAAACAATGGAGGTGTAATGAGTTGTTTGAAGGATGCTTGGAGTGTTAACAGATGGAATGAAATAATTGTAAAAGTAAATATCTGGGATGTCAGAAAGAGGAAAGGTGGCATGTCATCAACAGTGGGTTGAGAGAAAAATCCCTGTAGTGTTTTCTTTACCCGGGTGATGCATATCAAAACGAAGACAAAAGGGACAAGATGATGACAGCTGGGTCACATGTCTGAGATTTTTGTAGAAACACGTTCAGAATATAAACAAGTTCTCGGTTACAGTGGGCTTAATCAAGAAAGTTTGATTTTTCATAAATCTAGAAATGGGTAGACAAATGACAGATAGATGGTACATTAGTTATCAAAGTAAGATGAAAAATAGAAGAAACAGTTTAATGGTATCAAGTGTTGAAGATCCCAGTGAAAATGCAGCTTGAGAAAGACAATGTTCAGGAACATGGGTGATACAAATTAAACTAGATTATATAGCTGTAGTGACACTAAGGGAGGGACAAGGGCCCTTATTCTACGCGTGTGTAAAATAGGCAATTATGGTTTTACAAGAAATAACTGGACGTAAGTAATTACTGTACCTTTTCATAAAGTTGACTAAAATAAATTAGTCGGTAAAATAATGTTAGACCCAACGACGATTATTAGTCGGCAAAATTAATACATAATGAATTAAATAGTAAACTAGAGACTAACTCCTTTGTACACATTAATGCATAAGAATTTTACCCGCTGCATTATTAATGGCTAGACATAACGTAGCATTTATCTTATCCTGACAGTTTCTATGTTACAAATGGGATGGTCAATTGCCAATTCATATACCCTGCAAAATCTTGATATATGTATATATTATCAATTTGAATGTTCAAATGCAACGGTATGTAATCAATATAGCAGACTAGTATTTGCGAATGCAACGACATCTAGTTATTGCAATTTAAGGTGAATAAGTTCCAGACACTTCCAGCTAACATGTTCACAATGGGTCGAATTACCGTCTTAGTGTGTATGTTGTATTCCCATGCTGGATCGCTGGCGCTGGTGTCTACAGCTGAGCTGATACACGTCAACCATGGCGTCGGCTGCAATTAAGCTGGTCTCTTCTCCCTTCGTTTTCCTCTTGATGCTAACCTGTCCTTTCATTTGGGCCAGCCCCTTGGAAATCCTGAGCGAGGAGGAAGTAAAGCAACTCATCTCGGACGGAAATGATGTGGTCGTACTATTTAGTAAGTCGCTTGAATGTTTCATGAGAGCTTTAGGCAATATTTTAGAAACTAATATGTCAAATTTGACATCTGTGATACACCACTTTGTTTCAGACGAGGTTACTCAGAAGTATTTAAGATCATTAGGCTAAAATTGAGTGAGCAGTGGAATGTACAGACAATTTGGACTTGCTTGTACTAAAACAGCTTTCGTAGCTAAATTGACAATTATATATTGAGGAAAAAGCATCTAGCTGGCACTTATTCAATATTTAGCGAAAATGATTACTTTTTATGCCAACTTATTAATTAGATTTTGAAATATGTCACAGAGCAAGCGATTTGATATTAGACTGGGTTTAGAATTTCCCTTTTTGTGCCTCTATATACTTGATTATTCATCCTTTCCATCGATACTAGCCTTACATATTGTTTTTCATTGGTAGTGTATTGCTTAGATATATAGTAAGAGATAGGAATGTGATTTGAAGCATTACATTTCGATTTTTTTCCACATAGGTGTCAGTGGTGAGGGCTATGTATACTTGAGAAAACGTGGGTGGGGGTAAATCTGGTTTAGCTCTATAGTGAAACCATCTTTAGGAAATGGCTTTGTATGTTTTAGGTGTTTTATAATGTTTGTGATAATAAAAATGTGTGGTGCATCGATATGTCTCATCTTTCATATTGAACAACTTTTAAGGACAAAACTTAAAAGTTTAGCATTGAAGCTGTGGTTTATTAATGGTAAAGTACAAGGTGATTTCGAAAAAAAATCAACAAAACCTAAGAAAGCCTCATCCTAGCAGTCAAGAATTATTGTAATATACTCGCGAGATATACCAGTCAGACTCGTGAAATCACCAGATGGCAGCTTGTAGTCAGTACGGCAAATGGCCATGTGATCCTTAGCAGGAAATAGATACAAAGTTAGTATATTTCTGTTGTCATGTTGGCTACAAAGTGAGCTTGTTAGGTTTTTATAAGTTCTCTTAATATTGAACAAGTGTATTACCTACTCGCACATAAGTTAACTGCATTTTTTCCCTAATACACAACTCCTGTTAGATATTGGTAAACATATTTTAGTTCTCCAAATTATGCTCTGTCATTGTTATTGTATTCTTTAGACATTACACAAAGTATTCAAAGTTGTTAGCTATTCTAGACAGTTGCCTTATTGGCAACAATTGTAGAGTTTAGTAAATCACAGGTAAAAAAGAATATACAACTCGTGAAAACTTCACGTAACCCCCATTTGTAGCTGAGATATATTGTAGAATTTTCTTCATACTTCACTGTTCTCCACTTTAGCAAAGTAGCACCAGAAACATACAAGAAACAGTGACCTCAGTTGCTCACATTTACTCTCTAGCTGCTGTGTATAATGCACTGAAAGGAGAAATATACCAATTTTAGATATGGTTTATTGCTGGAGGTTGTTTTAAATGGCTAATTGAGGAGATAGGGTGGTGGCACAGCTGCCTGCTTAGTCTGTTACTTTTTGTTTGTTGACCTTGTTGGCTGTTAAGTTGTGCATGGGCATGATTTATGTACTTTGACAAAGAATGTTGAATATTGAGTCTAAAATACCAGGGAGATTAAGTTGATTTTTGTATGTTGATCTTTTTATGTGTAGTTCTCATACTCTACATTGCTTAACAGTATTTGCCCTAATATTAGTAACCCTCACCACTGTTTTCACATCTAATGCCACATTATAGGTTACAGAATATTGCTCAGAATTGTTCTCAGCAACTCCTAACGTATTCTCCAAAACTACAGTTGCATTGCAGAACAAAACTACTCACTTCCCATAGCTCGTTCTGATGCAAGGATGAACTTGCAAATTACCAGTTTATTAATTTTATTATGAAGGAGAGTTGGGTAAAATATTACTTAAGTGACAGCTTGGAAATGACTTAACAGTTGAGAAACATTGCATGTCAGTGAATTCAGTTTGGCTTAGTACTGATAAATTATACTGGCATTGCATGATTTGGGGTGTTATTATTTCTTATTCTGCAGTTTTTTTATAAGGAAAGTGGGATGATTATGAAGCTCAAGGACAGGATGATTTTTCAGTATAGCTGTGTATCATTATATCTGGCCAAACATGCTAAAGTGAGGAGACTCAAGACAATCCTTAAAATGCACCTGTCAACATCTTATCCATAAAGGTCCTACATTGTCATAGTTTTATATTACCTTTATGCTTCTAAATATCTGGCCTCTTCATTTGTCTTTAGTAGCCAATAGAGGTGTATTCTATTGCTGTGAAGTTGTAGGGAAATATACTTTGCTCATTTTAGGTTCATGGCTATCAACTTGGAAGTCACAAGTACTTAGTGAAAGTGGAAAAACTTGTTTTTTTTTTTTTTTTTTTTTTTTATACTTTGTCGCTGTCTCCCGCGTTTGCGAGGTAGCGCAAGGAAACAGACGAAAGAAATGCCCCCCCCCCATACACATGTACATACACACGTCCACACACGCAAATATACATACCTACACAGCTTTCCATGGTTTACCCCAGACGCTTCACATGCCTTGATTCACTCCACTGACAGCACGTCAACCCCTGTATACCACATCGCTCCAATTCACTCTATTCCTTGCCCTCCTTACACCCTCCTGCATGTTCAGGCCCCGATCACACAAAATCTTTTTCACTCCATCTTTCCACCTCCAATTTGGTCTCCCTCTTCTCCTCGTTCCCTCCACCTCCGACACATATATCCTCTTGGTCAATCTTTCCTCACTCATTCTCTCCATGTGCCCAAACCATTTCAAAACACCCTCTTCTGCTCTCTCAACCACGCTCTTTTTATTTCCACACATCTCTCTTACCCTTACGTTACTTACTCGATCAAACCACCTCACACCACACATTGTCCTCAAACATCTCATTTCCAGCACATCCATCCTCCTGCGCACAACTCTATCCATAGCCCACGCCTCGCAACCATACAACATTGTTGGAACCACTATTCCTTCAAACATACCCATTTTTGCTTTCCGAGATAATGTTCTCGACTTCCACACATTTTTCAAGGCTCCCAAAATTTTCGCCCCCTCCCCCACCCTATGATCCACTTCCGCTTCCATGGTTCCATCCGCTGACAGATCCACTCCCAGATATCTAAAACACTTCACTTCCCCCAGTTTTTCTCCATTCAAACTCACCTCCCAATTGACTTGACCCTCAACCCTACTGTACCTAATAACCTTGCTCTTATTCACATTTACTCTTAACTTTCTTCTTCCACACACTTTACCAAACTCAGTCACCAGCTTCTGCAGTTTCTCACATGAATCAGCCACCAGCGCTGTATCATCAGCGAACAACAACTGACTCACTTCCCAAGCTTGTTAAACTTGTTAAATTACCTAAATAATGAGAAGGAACACTTTTATTTATTAGTTTGCAAGGAAAATGAAGAATAACAGATGTGGAGAGAAATGTTTTTGAGAATTTTTGGTTTATCTTGTGATATTAGATAAAAATGATAGTGGAGAGGGTCATGAATATCGGAAACTATAAGGTTAATTAGTGTAAGAATATAAGGTTAATTAAAGTAAAGGTATATGAAACACAAAAAATAAATTGTCTTATGTCACCAGTGCTGTGTTTGTGTATGAAGTCAGAAGAAGATTTAAAACCAAACTCAAGAAAGAAACAAAACCTACAATAACCTTCTCGGAACTGTTAGCCATTCTCTCATCACAGTCATTTTTAGTGTATTATGTGTAATATTTCATGATGTACGTAACTGCTATTGATCATAAACATTGCACTTGTATGTAACTGCTATTGATCATAGATATTGCACTTGTGTAGGAAATAAGAGTAGAGTGTGAAATAAAGATGAACAGAAAGGCAGAAATATCCTCCACCCCTTGCTCACCAGTGGACAGGACCACTGCTAAGTTAGATGTGTACCAGGCCAGAGCTTATATAAGGTATTCATATAACTTGAGTTTTTTTTTTTTTTTTTAATGCTTTTTATCATTTCATACAAGAAAAAATTTGTTTCATTGCAGACATGAAGAAGGACATTCAGCCATTAGTGCTACTTTTGTTAATGAAGCTTATTTTTAGGTTTAGAAATGGCATTCAAAATTGGCTAATTACTAGAAGTTTGAGTCTCCTTAGAGTGGGCTGGGGTTTGAAACAGGGAAGTAGTGGGGTAAAAACACTGTATATGAAACTTAGAATTACACCACAATCCAAAATTAACCTAACATAGGGTTAACTTTACCTCATATGACCTAACATTGGAGTAACCTCATTTGATGTAACATAGGAGCAATGTAATATAATGAAACTTGACGTTACCTAACCTAATCAGACTAACTTAATAATGTAACCAAACTTTTCTTTCTTTTTCTTTCAAACTATTCGCCATTTCCCGCATTAGCAAGGTAGCATTAAGAACAGAGGACTGGGCCTCTGAGGGAATATCCTCACCTGGCCCCCTTCTCTGTTCCTTCTTTTGGAAAATTTAAAAAAAAAAACAAGAGGGGAGGATTTCCAGCCCCCTGCTCCCTCCCCTTTTAGTCGCCTTCTACGACATGCAGGGAATACGTGGGAAGTATTCTTTCTCCCCTATCCCAGGGATGATTTTTTTTTTTTTTTTTTTTTTTTTTTTTTGCTTTGTCGCTGTCTCCCGCGTACATTATATATATATATATATATATATATATATATATATATATATATATATATATATATAATGTACAGGATATACATTTATGCAAAAAGGATGTATTATATACATGGAATGTCTGGTTTCATACACCTATTAAGGTGAATAGAGAATGAGAACCATGATTAGCTTCCTGTAGCCTTTGGATCTCAAGAAAAGTCTTTTACATTCTTCATTTATAAAGTGGATCATAAAGTATGACCTGATAAGTATATGCAATCATGCTGTACATGAGATATTAACTTTGAATTAAGAAAAGCCCTATACAGATTATACAGATTACAATCTTTGTGCAATGTACACCATATAAGAAACACTAAGTTACAAGTACATGCAGAGCTAAAAGCACCGTTTAACACCTTAAACTGAGTTACTATATTACTTCCAAAACATAATGTACAAAAGGAGTTTGTAAGTCACTTTGGAGATTGTAGCATCAGGCTTTTAGTCACCAAACTTAGGTAGCAATAATGTATTGCCCCAATAGAGACATTTTTAAGGGTATATCTCAGCAGCCATATGCTGAGCTTTGCTTAGTTGATTTCAGGTCATACCAACTTTAGTCTTACCCTCCTTAGAGATAAATGATCCATTCTTCAGCTTGCAACATACCACAAGACTGCCACAGATTTTTGCAGCAATGGTTTAAATTTCCAACTGATGTATGATTCCCTCTCTCATTCAAACATGTCACTAGCAACTTCAAGACATAACTAGAAAAAATTTTCACACATTTGAGTTACCCATAGATACTTGGTGTGATTGCATCTTGAGTGCTGGGAAGCCAGATTTATACAGCAACTGTTATATTCAATTTAATGAATTAATTTCTCCTGTATTACTTGTTATAGATTATGAAAACCAGACTGTAATTTTCATTGATTCATTTGAATGATCTGTGTTTGTGTGTGTGTAACTAATTTGTATGGTATATAAGAATATGTGTAAAAATAGGAGCATGGAAATGATACTTATGGAATTTCTGTGGATTTAACCAAGATGAAAAGGAGGAAAACTGGTAAAAAGTTTGAGGAGAGGAACCTGGATGTTTCTGCTCTGAGTTGATGATGGTGGGATGAATTTGGGTTAATGTGAAGGTGATATCGAAGGGAGGACTAGCACTTCTGCTGAAGGAGAAGTTTTCGGTATAGTTTAGACAGAGTTAGGTGTATTACAGATGACATGAAAGTATAACAGTGGGAGATGAAGAAGACCAAGAAAAAATGCAGAGATATAGGATGCTGTCTACTATTAAAGAGTGGAATCAGGAGCCTTCCATTTCAATATTTTTCCTGGTGCCAACTTTCTTCAACCTTCTCATTCCATACACCATGATGTTTGTCTGCGTCTCTACTTTGTAGTTATTTTGTCCATTGTTCTTGTTAACTCTCTGCATGTGACCCCATCCCCAATGTTTGGAACTGTAGCAAGATTTTGGTGGCCCCTTCCCACAGCTTCTGTGTGGAGACCAGCCTTCGAGGATTGGCTCTTAGGATGCCTCCTCCTTCACTCAAACTGCTAAGCTTTGGAATTCACTACTGTGTCACTGTTCATTTAACTTTTCATTCTTACCAAATCAGGTGTACAAACACTTGCAGAGCCCTGATTGATTTCTCCTTTCTCTTTAACTTTAAAAAAAAAATGGAGGGAAGAGAACTTCATGGAATTTATTGAGGAAAAAATTTGAGCATTTGAATAATGAAACTGTTTACAATAGTTTCACACCTTCATACATCTAACCGAAAAGTGAGTGGCACCATAGTTAGAAAGATTAGTAAAGTGGGAAGGTGATAGACATGCATTACTGATAAATTTTGACTTGGAAGATCATACACCAGATCAAGAAGCAAGAATAGAGGAGCAGGAAATGCATTTTTGAAATTTGAAGGTGTTATGTTATTGCCAAGTGCAATTTTGATGATAGAGGAAAGAAATATAGGTGGTTATAACAAAGATATAAGGGGGCAACCAGTTACGGTTAAATTTGACACAGATTCATCAAGCCAGGAAGTACTTAGAAAAGCTAAGAAACTTAAAGGCAAGGTGAAATTCGGTGGAATATTCATCATATGTGTTAAGTCAAAGAAAGAGAGGGAGAAAAGCTTTGGAACTCTCTACCTTCTCATGTCTTTCCCAATACCTGTGACCTGGCACATTTCAAAAGACAGGTCTTTCATGTCCTCAAAAATTCATGAATACTTTCCCCGTGTCTATTCTTTTTGCTCTTCATAATTCTCTCTCTATTTTGATTAAGGGCCAGCCTTAATGTGGACTTCTCTCTGTGCCTGGAGTCTTGCAACATGAAAAAAAAGTATAGTCATAAGATGAAAACTTACATGCCAAGAGGATGGAGCAGCTCTGGTTGCATTGCAGAATGGGCAGGAGTCTTAAAAGATGGTGGTATCAGACAGAAGGTAGTATATTAAAATGTTGATGGATTAATAGTTTATGGAAAAATGTTGAAATTCAAGAACTATGTGGGGAAAGAGCTCCTGTCATGGTTGAAGTCACGGAAATTAAGCTTACGAGAGGTAAAAGTCTCATCTCTCGTGCCCAGAGGGGTAGATAATAACAAGGAAGGAAAGAAAAGATAAATAATGGGGAGGATTAACCCTCTTGATAAAAGATAGCCTTGAGTTTCAAGAAGTTGTAGAGGGTTGCCTATTTAGGTAGTACATAATGGGAAGAGTAAACATAAAGAGGAAATGTACAGTGGTATTTATATAATCCTCCAAATAACTGCAATAACCTAGAACAGTTATACAGTGATAAAAATGAAGGAACATCCAAGATGGTACATGGAGCAGAGAAAGACTCATTTTTTAGAGATTAATGGTAAAGTACTGATGATGAGGGATTTCAGTTATAAAGAGATAGACAGGGAATTTGGATTCTCTTGGTGGTGGAAGTCATGGAGAGACAAGTTTTTAAGAATGTATACTGAAGAATTTCCTATACCAACATGTCAGGGAACATACTAGGATGAGGACTGAATGCCATCATTGTTTGATCTCTTCACACATACTAGCATGGATGTTGAGAGTAGTATGCAAAATACACGTATTGGATGATGTGATGCTCAAGTTTGACTTTGTGGTAAACAAGGACATTAAATGAGCAGATGTAAGACAGGACATAAAGCTGAGATATAATTGTGGAAACTACACAGACCTCAAAAATTTCTGTGGTAACATGGGAAATGGAGTTCATTTGCCAAGAACCAGGGATTTCTGGTGAGGTTCCGTGAAATTTATAATGAATGTGTATGGACATGGGTAACTAAAGCCTCAAATGCGGAGAAAAGAAAGGATTAATAAAAGATGTCAAAAAAGTAATGGAGCCAGTCAGCAATTGCAAGGAATGAGTATGACAGGATAAGGAAGAAGGAATAAAGAAACTACTAAGAATAATGCAGAAAAGCAACTGGAAATCCCCCCAATAAAGATTGTAATTCATCAGGAGTCATTTGTTTGTTACAGAATGGCTAAATGGGCCAAGGGATCATGGAAACAATTGTCGAGGTTATAAGGATACATGAGGAAATGAATTTGTTCAGAAATGTTTACAGGGGAAGACACCATAGCTTGAAAACCAGAGGGATGGGATGAAGATAGGTTTTTGAAATCATTGAGATATCTAGAAAAGATTTTAATGGACTGTTAGAAGAACTTGACCCATATGAGGCTCAAAGTGCTGTAAAAATTTCTCTGTGCTGAAGATGTTTGCAGATTCATTAGGTAAACCACTTTTATTACTGTTCAAGATGTTAATGGAGAGGCAAATGCCAGATACCCTAGATATACCACTTGTATTATTGTTCAACATTTTACTGTAGAGAGGCAAAATGTTAGTGAATGGAAAAGGGCAAACATAATACCTATTACTTAAGAAAGGAATGCGCAGAATTATGGACTGGTTTCACTAATGAGTGTGGTGGGTAAGATTCTGGAAAAGACTATTAGAAAGCAAGCAGGTGACTTTCTAAAGAGGTAAAATGAAGTAGGTGAGAGACAGCATGGTTTTAGGAAAAGGAGGTCTTAAGTAAATATCCTACTAGGGTTCTTTGAGAGAGTTCAGTCCTGGACAAAAGAGAAGGCTGGGTAGACTGTTTATGTCTGGTAGGCTGATTAAGTTGGATCACCTGACAGAGATAATGAGGAAAATCTTTGAATGGATAGAAGCTTATCATTAGGAAGGAGCAAAGGATGCATATTGGATGAGCCTTTTCCAAATGAGTGGAGGTGATTAGGGTAGTGCCAGTGGGTTTGGTTCTGGGACAATTACTCTTCTCATTCAGCATTGAATTGACTGTGGTATGGGCTCATATATATGCTTGCAGATGATGCATAGGTCATAAGGGAAGTGAAAAGTGAGGATGATTAGATCAGCTTACAAAGGGACATAGACAGATGTAAAGTTGGTCTGAAACATGGTTGATAAAATTCAACCTGAGTTCATGTAGTCTTGATGATGGGACTAAACAAAAGTTGACCCCTTTACGATTATTGTCAAGCAGGAAATAAGGTTCAGGATTGTGTGTGTGAGAGAAGAGCTTTGTAGTAGACATCATCTCTAACCTGTCCTTGGAGTCCCATATGGGGAAAATAGTTAAGGAGACAAACTGTCTTCTGGCATATATGAGAATAGTCTTCTAAGGGAATATTTAGCAAGCCATTCATATATCTTACAGAAGGCCAGATTTAGAATATGCTTCTCAGGTTGGCCAAGCTCGTAAAGCAGCACCAAGAGCTAATACAGAAGGTCCACAGGAATACTACAAAAATGGTACCAGAATTAAGAGAGCCAAGTTGCAGGGAAAGGCTAGAGGCTTTCAGTTTACCTACCTTGGAATAGAGAAGTGAGGAATGATGTGATCTCTAACAAACGTTTTTAAAATAGATCAGTGATGTGGACAGTGACAGTATTGACAGATGGTGATAAAGCAACCAGAGGACATAAGAGAAGGGGGCCAAGTGAGGATTTCCCCTCTAAAGCTCAGTCGTCTGTTCTTGATGCTACTTCGCTAAGGCAGGAAATGGCAAATATGTATGAAAAAAATATGAGTGAAAAAAGATATTGAGAAATATTTTTATAGTATGAGTAGTGAATGAATGGAACAGACTGACTGTGGATGTGGTTAATGCACACATCATACAGAGATTTAAGAGGTTTAAGATGGTTGAGACCATTCAAGAGATGGGCCATACGAGTGTAAATCTTGCTCCCTTTTCAGTGCAAGTAGGTAATTACAAGGGGTCTACAGAAGTAGAAATAGCGTGTGAAGTGAATGTTAAGGATTTGGGAATTATTATAGATGAAAATCTTGAATTTCAAGATTACATTGATAACACTTTTAAGTCAAATATTAAATGGTATGCTGTTGAGAACTTTTTCAACAAGAGGCAGAAAATGATGACAAATTTGTTTATAAAAGATAGAACTGAATTCTGCTCTGATAATGCTACCAGTTAAGCTGGTGGAAGTACACAGATTTGAGAAAATTTACAAAAGGTTATACCAGCAAAATTGAAGAAGAAAGAGGTACATGATGATACATGTTTAGCAGCAAATAAGAATTATAAAGAGAATTGTTTTAGATATGAAAGCATATGAGCAAGGAAGATACAAAATGATTATATCACGTGTAATACCTGGGAATGTAGTATCATGAAACTGGTGAGGAAACTAGAACCCTTATTTGATAAGTACCAGAACCAGGAAATATGCATGTAGTGACTACAGAAGCATTCAAAAGAAGATTAGACCAGTGGTGAAGACAAAATTGGATGAACTCCAGATAGATAACAATATCAAAGAAGCTGCATAAAAGATAGTGTTATATAAGAATCCCCTCAGGTATTGCCTACATCTTTACTAAGGTCTTCATATGAAGCCCCTTATTTCCAGGAGTCTAAAAAGCAATGCATGCTGTGAGCTAAGGACTGACAGTCAAGAGAAATAGCAAAATCTAGTAAGCAAGACAGACTGTGACTGTTAGCCCTACCATCACAACAAAATAGCATCATTTGTATTTCTGAGTAACCATACTAGTGAACATCCATTTGCTTTCTAATCATCAGTTCACTATTATACTGACTATGCTTGTATCTCAACTCTTGAAAATGGGTGTATTTGCTCTCGTCCTCTCATGTTGCACTGATACTCTTCCATTGATTTCGAGAATGTCATTTTAGGTAGCTCCTTCAGTACTTGAGATATTTCGTTAAGTTCATATGCCTGATCTGGATTTAGAGCTGTATGTAACAGTCCTAATGGTTTCTTACCCATCTTTTTCATAAGTGCTGAGGGTAACCTGTTCTCAACTGAGTACACTTTGGAACTTTGCATTCAGCTCCTCATATAATTCTGGCTTCAAGAACCCATTCCCTGAGTTCTGTTTGATTATTTGAAATTCGGTTAATAATTTGCTGCTGATGAGTTTCTAGAATATCGATAGGTTAATTGCTTTCCTTTCTTTTTCCCCCAGATTTTTTTTTTTTTTTTAATTTCATTTTATGTTGCTCCTTTCATGCTCCTGTATACCTTTGTCATGTTGTTTGGCTGTTATTTTGCTTATATATTTTCCTCAGTACATTCACCTTTTAGTTTTTGACATCTGTTGAAGTGTGTGTGATTGGGCATCAGTTCTTTCGGGAAAGTTCATTTACAGGCCCTGCTTTGGATAGGCACTATTTCTCTAAGGTCATATGGATTCATTTGCTGTGAGCTTCTTAAGGGATTGAATAATGAGATGAGCATACACCAGTAAAATGTGATTTCCTCCACTTTTACCTTTACCAACCTCATGGCCTTTGTTGCTATTTTGGTCATCACAAGTAATGTTGTTACAAGCATCACAGACATCCTAGTAGTTTCAGTGATCACAATTATTATTATTATTATAATTATTATTATTATTATTGTTAGTACTACTATTATTATTACAAGTCTCACAGCCTTTACTTTTGTTTTAGTCATCACATTTATCAGCTTTAACCACTTGCTACTATGATTTTATTCTTATTTTAGTGTTTATGGACAGTTTGGACATTATCAATATTAAAGAAGTTACATATTGATTTAAGTCAAAGTACACTGTATCTGATAGACAGTTTTTTTTAGTAACCACCACTATTTAGGGATGATGATAAAAGTATGTAAAATTTTTGTGTTAGTAGAACATTGGCAGGCAAATTAATCCTTTTATCATCAGAATATTTAGAAATTTTTAGAATTCTTCATATCATTGGTTTTGCATGAATCAAGCATGAAGATAATTTATTATTATGTGTGGTAGGTAATAAAGTTGAATGCACTGGAAGATGTGAAGATCTTGAGGATACTCTGGCATTAATAAGAGAAGATGTTGTAGAAGCACTTAATGCTTGGGTGGTACGCACACACTCTCCAGCGCTTGCTGAAGAGTATGGACTGAACAACAAGGTGGGCTTCACTAATGTTGCATAGTTTTTGATGATCACTCATTAGTAGCTGGTTTGATGGACTTTTAATTAGGAATTATATTGTCTTACCTTTGACCTTTATGGTGAATTTAGTAATATATGAGCTTTTAATTTCAAAATATGTCAGAGCTAATAGATCTCACTCAAAGTACATGTATTAAATTTGTTTAAATTTTATGGTTAATTCTTACAGAAAGTGGGCTCTGAAGTTGTTTTCATACGAAAAGGGATCCCCCTGCTGTACACTGGCCATGCCTCTGATGATGACTTCATGTTGCATTACTTGGTTACTAACACAGAGTCAAAAGTTCACAGTCTTAGTGATGTCAACTTTGAGGTAAGATGATACTTTTAAAGAACAAAGGTAGTGATTTTTTTTTTTTCAGACCGCTTATATGCAGGGTGGAAAGTTTAATTTACCATATTTACCGTACTTACTTCCCACACGACTAAAGGGGACGGGAGTGGGGGGCTGGAAACCCTCCCCTCCTTGTATTTTAACTTTCTAAAAGGGGAAAAAGAAGAAGGAGTCATGCGGGGAGTGCTCATCCTCTTCGAAGGCTCAGATTGGGGTGTCTAAATGTGTGTGGATGTAACCAAGATGAGAAAAAAGGAGAGATAGGTAGTATGTTTGAGGAAAGGAACCTAGATGTTTTGGCTCAAGGGTAAAGGGGAAGAGTGGTTTGGGAATGTCTTGGGAGTAAAGTCAGGGGTTAGTGAGAGGACAAGAGCAAGGGAAGGAGTAGCACTACTCCTGAAACAGGACTGGTGGGAGTATGTGATAGAGTGTAAGAAAGTAAACTCTAGATTGATGTGGGTAAAACTGAAAGTGGATGGAGAGAGATGGGTGATTATTGGTGCATATGCACCTGAGCATGAGAAGAAAGATCATGAGAGGCAAGTGTTTTGGGAGCAGCTGAGTGAGTGTGTTAGTAGTTTTTGATGTACGAGACCGGGTTATAGTGATGGGTGATTTGAATGCAAAGGTGAGTAAGGTGGCAGTTGATGGAATAATTGGTGTACACGGGGTGTTCAGTGGTGTAAATGGAAATAGAGAAGAACTTGTAGATTTATGTGCTGAAAAGGACTGGTGATTGGGAATACCTGGTTTAAAAAGAGAGTAATACATAAGTATACGTATGTAAGTAGGAGAGATGGCCAGAGAGCATTATTGGATTACGTGTTAATTGATATGCGCGCGAAAGAGAGACTTGTGGATATTAATGTGCTGAGAGGTGCAACTGGAGGGATGTCTGATCATTATCTTGTGGAGGAGAAGGTGAAGATTTGTAGAGGTTTTCAGAAAAGAAGAGAGAATGTTGGGTTGAAGAGAGTGGTGAGAGTAAGTGAGCTTGGGAAGGAGACCTGTGTGAGGAAGTACCAGGAGAGACTGAGTACAGAATGGAAAAAGGTGAGAACAAAGGAGGTAAGGGGAGTGGGGGAGGAATGGGATGTATTTAGGGAAGTAGTGATGGCTTGCGCAAAAGATGCTTGTGGCATGAGAAGCATGGGAGGTGGACAGATTAGGAAGGGTAGTGAGTGGTGGGATGAAGAAGTAAGATTATTAGTGAAAGAGAAGAGAGAGGCATTTGGACGATTTTTGCAGGGAAATAATGCAAATGAGTGGGAGATGTATAAATGAAAGAGGCAGGAGGTCAAGAGAAAGGTGCAAGAGGTGAAAAAGAGGGCAAATGTGAGTTGGGGTGAGATTATGATTAAATGTTAGGGAGAATAAAAAGATGTTTTGGAAGGAGGTAAATAAAGTGTGTAAGACAAGGGAGCAAATGGGAACTTCAGTGAAGGGGGCTAATAGGAAGGTGATAACAAGTAGTGGGGATGTGAGAAGGAGATGTGTTTGATGATAGAGTGGCAGATATAGGGTGTTTTGGTCAAGGTGGTTTGCAAAGTGAGAGGGTTAGGGAGAATGATTTGGTAAACAGAGAAGAGGTAGTAAAAGCTTTGCGGATGATGAAAGCCGGCAAGGCCGTGGGTTTCGATGGTATTGCAGTGGAATTTATTAAAAAAGGGGGTGACTGTATTATTGACTGGCTGGTAAGGTTATTTAATGTATGTATGACTCGTGGTGAGGTGCCTGAGGATAGGCGGAATGCTTGCATAGTGCCATTGTACAAAAGCAAAGGGGGTAAAAGTGAGTGCTCAAATTACAGAGGTATAAGTTTTTTGAGTATTCCTGGTAAAGTATGTGGGAGGGTATTGATTGAGAGGTTGAAGGCATGTACAGAACATCAGATTGGGGAAGAGCATTGTGGTTTCAGAAATGGTAGAGGATGCTTGGATCAGGTGATTGCTTTGAAGAATGTATGTGAGAAATACTTAGAAAAGCACATGGATTTGTATGTAGCATTTATGGATCTGGAGAAGGCATATGATAGAGTTGATAGAGATGCTCTGTGGAAGGTATTAAGAATATATGGTGTGGGAGGCAAGTTGTTAGAAGCAATGAAAAGTTTTTATCGAGGATGTAAGGCATATGTACGTGTAGGAAGAGAGGAAAGTGATTGGTTCTCAGTGAATGTTGGTTTATGGCAGGGGTCTGTGGCGTCTCCATGGTTGTTTAATTTGTTTATAGATGGGATTGTTAGGGAGGTGAATGCAAGAGTTTTGGAAAGAGGGGCAAGTATGCAGTCTGTTGCGGATGAGAGAGCTTGTGAAGTGAGTCAGTTGTTGTTCACTGATGATACAGCGCTGGTGGCTGATTCGTGTGAGAAACTGCAGAAGCTGGTGACTGAGTTTGGTAGAGTGTGTGAAAGAAGAAAGTTGAGAGTAAATGTGAATAAGAGCAAGGTTATTAGGTACAGTTGGGTTGAGGGACTAGGCAATTGGGAGGTAAGTTTGAATGGAGAAAAACTGGAGGAAGAAAAGTGTTTTAGATATCTGGGAGTGGATTTGACAGCGGATGGAACCATGGAAGCGGAAGTGAATCATAGGGTGGGGGAGGGGGCGAAAGTTCTGGGAGCGTTGAAGAATGGGTGGAAGTTGAGAACATTGTCTCGAAAAGCAAAAATGAGTATGTATGAAGGAATAGTGGTTCCAACAATGTTATGTGGTTGCAAGGCGTATGCTATAGATAGAGTTGTGCGGAGGAGGGTGGATGTACTGGAAATGAGATGTTTGAGGACAATGTGGTGTGAGGTGGTTTGATCGAGTAAGTAATAATAGGGTAAGAGAGATGTGTGGTAATAAAAGAGTGTGGTTGAGAGAGCAGAAGAGGGTGTTTTGAAATGGTTTGGTCACATGGAGAGAATGAGTGAGGAAAGATTGACCAAGAGGATATATGGGTAAGAGGTGGAGGGAACGAGGAGAAGTGGGAGACCAAATTGGAGGTGGAAAGATGGAGTGAAAAAGATTTTGAGTGATCGGGGCCTGAACATGCAGAAGGGTGAAAGGCGTGCAAGGAATAGAGTGAATTGGAACGATGTGGTATCCCAGGGTCGACGTGTGGTCAGTGGATTGAACCATGGCATGTGAAGCAGCTGGGGTAAACCAGAGAAAGTTCTGTGGGGCCTGGATGTGGAAAGGGAGCTGTGGTTTCGGTGCATTATACATGACAGCTAGAGATTGAGTGTGAACAAATGTGGCCTTTGTTGTATTTTCCTAGCGCTACCTTGTGCACATGCGTGGGGAGGGGGTTGTTATTTCATGTGTTGCAGGGTGGCAATGGGAATGAATAAAGGCAGATAGTATGAATTATGTACATTTGTATATATGTATATGTCTGTGTGTGTATATATATATGTATATATGTATACGTTGAGATGTATATGTCTGTATATTTGCGTGTGTGGACGTGTATGTATATACATGTGTATGTGGGTGGGTTGGGCCATTCTTTCGTCTGTTTCCTTGCACTACCTCGCTAACACGGGGGACAGTGACAAAGTAAAATGAATAAATAAATAAAGATATATAAATGAATGGTCTTAATTTAAAGAGATACACAGAGGAACCAATATAGGTCACTGTTACTGAAGTGCAAAGAGGGAAATTTCTTGCACCAACATGTCATGGAACTTAATAGGATGAGAGGGACTTACTAAGATAAGGGGAACTGATGCACCATCATTATTGGATCTTACCTTCAGTTGTACTGGCATTGGCACTCAGACCATCACATGTGATACACCATTTGGAAGAAGTGTTCATGTAATGCTTAAGTTTGAATATAAGGTTAATGATGGCATTAAAAGAACGGGTGAGACAGGAATTAAAGGGGAGATATAACTATGAAAACTACACAAACTTCAGAAATTTCAATGGGAATATGCATTTGTAAATAGAATTCAGGAGCCATGATGTTGTGTTGAGAGGCTGTGTGAAATTTACAAGTTAAGGTGTAGAGGCATGGGTACCTCAAGCCTTTGAATACAGAGGATTGATAAGAAAGAGGAAGGAATGGTTTAATGAAAGATGTCACAAAGCAAATGAGGTGTGCATTGGTGAAGATACAGATGGCGCTCAAGGAAGCAAGCATTTGCAAGCTATAAGAAAACATAGAACTAGTGTAGCAGGGTAAGAAAAGAGGAACAGTGAATCTTTGGAAAAGAATATTGTGGATAAAGTAGCTGAACTCCCTGAATGTTTTCTTAAATTCCTCCAGTTAAGGAGCATTTAATCAAGCTTAGGGACCTTATTTGTACATAATAGGCTTCATGAGATGTAGACCCTCCAAAGTTTTGAAAAAACAGAGAGCACTGCCTAGTTCTTTCTAACCATGTGGGAAATTGCAAGAAAGTATGGAAAAGAACGTGATTCCATGTGCAAATCCCAAAGTATTGTTTATTGTCTGTGGATTAGTTCCTTGCATTTAAATATATTTGCTTGAATATAAAGTTGAGTGAGGTTTTGCAGTTGCAGGATTTGTGTCATTCTATTACATATGGGAATCTGGACATAAGCCATTGTACAACAGGTCTTGCCTTTCATGACTTATGAGATTATTGTTATATTGCTCTTTTACATATAATTCTTGGCTTTATTTTGTTCAATTTTGATCTGCAATTCTATTTCTTCCTCTTTCACAGCATTTAACTCAAGCAGCAACTGGAGCTACAACTGGAGATTGGCTGGTGATGTTCAGTCGTTCAGGGTGTGACACCTGTACTCAGCTGCGTGCCACAATTGAGGCTGTTGCTGTTAACTTGCAAAACCAGAAAAATGTAGCAATTATTGATCGTGATAATGATGGTGGTCAGACAACAAGAAGATTTGGTGTAAAGACTTTCCCTTCATTCATACTGTAAGTATAATGCTTTTTTCCTTTGGTAGGCTTTTCAATCTCAGTGCATGGGGGCATAAATCCCAAATGGGCATGTTCTGTGGGTGGTAGGATGGGGATTCTAGCTTGGTATTTGGGTGATACTTTTGAAATTGAGCCAAACTAGTGTTGATAGGCATTACAACCCAGACCCTTTACATCCTTGCATGTGATTCTTTAAGAGTGTTTTTTATGTACCTTACAATGATTTTATTAGGAAAATTAATAATCATGTTAGATGTATGTGGTATGCAAGCCGGAATTTAGAATACAGAAAGAATAACAAACTACAGAGAATAAAGAAAGTTGTTGAAGTATGGCATCCCTCCTCCTTCAAGAATTACCATTATAAGACAATTCTTCATCTACTCAGGATTGTTCATGCACTTGTCGACTGAGGCGTGTTCATATAATGATGACCTATTGTCACTATATGGAGAGAAGACCTGCCCCTACATATGACACCTCCAAGTACAGTGTAGCTGTAGGACATATCCTAATGAAATGCCAGAAATGTAGGAGTTTCAGAGTCGTACATGAATTATAAAATAACAATGGAAGGAATGTGAGAAATTTCTTATGGTATCCCTGGAGATAGGGTACAAAGAATGCTGCCCATGTGTCCCTTATGTGTTGTAAAAGACAACTAAGAGGGATGGGAGTGGGTGCCTGGAAATCCTCTTTTCTGTATTACTTTCCAAAAGAAGGAACAGAGCAAGGAGCCAAGTGAGGACTTTACCTTTTAAGACTTGTAAGTTCTTGATGCTACCTCACTCATGTGGGTAATGGCAAGCATGTATGAATGGATGAAGGCAAGCAAGCATGGATATGTACATGTGTATATACACATGTACATATCCATACTTGTATATGTCTGTGCATGTATGGGAATTTATTAAAAAAGGGGATGACTGTATTGTTGACTGGTTGGTAGGGTTATTTAAAGTATATATGAATCATGGTGAGGTGCCTGAGGATTGGCGGAATGCTTGCATAGTGCCACTGTACAAAGGCAAAGGGGATAAGAGTGAGAGCTCAAATTACAGAGGTATGAGTTTGTTGAGTATTCCTGGTAAATTATATGGGAGGCTAATGATTGAGAGGGTGAAGGCATGTACCGAGCATCAGATTGGGGAAGAGCAGTGTGGTTTCAGAAGTGGTAGAGGATGTGTGGATCAGGTGTTTGCTTTGAAGAATGTATGTGAGAAATACTTAGCAAATGGATTTGTATGTAGCATTTATGGATCTGGAGAAGGCATATGATAGAGTTGATAGAGATGCTATATGGAAGGTACTAAGAATATATGGTGTGGGAGGCAAGTTGTTAGAAGCAGTGAAAAGTTTTTATCAAGGATGTAAGGCATGTGTACATGTAGGAAGAGAGGAAAGTGATTGGTTCTCAGTGAATGTAGGTTTGCGGCAGGGGTGTGTGATGTCTCCATGGTTGTTTAATTTGTTTATGGGTGGGGTTGTTAGGGAGGTGAATGCAAGAGTTTTGGAAAGAGGGGCAAGTATGCAGTCTGTTGTGGATGAGAGAGCTTGGGAAGTGAGTCAGTTGTTGTTCGCTGATGATACAGCACTGGTGGCTGATTCATGTGAGAAACTGCAGAAGCTGGTGACTGAGTTTGGTAAAGTGTGTGAAAGAAGAAATTTAAAGTAAATGTAAATAAGAGCAAGGTTATTAGGTACAGTAGGGTTGAGGGTCAAGTCAATTGGGAGGTAAGTTTGAATGGAGAAAAAGTGGAGGAATTAAAGTGTTTTAGATATCTGGGAGTGGATCTGGCAGCGGATGGAGCCATGGAAGCGGAAGTGAATCATAGGGTGGGGGAAGGGGCGAAAATTTTGGGAGCCTTGAAGAATGTTTGGAAGTCGAAAACATTATCTCGGAAAGCAAAAATGGGTATGTTTGAAGGAATAGTGGTTCCAACAATGTTGTATGGTTGCGAGGCGTGGGCTATGGATAGAGTTGTGTGCAGGAGGGTGGATGTGCTGTAAGTGAGATGTTTGAGGACAATATGAGGTGTGAGGTGGTTTGATCAAGTAAGTAATAATAGCGTAAGAGAGATGTGTGGAAATAAAAAGAGTATGGTTGAGAGAGCAGAAGAGGGTGTTCTGAAATGGTTTGGTCACATGGAGAGAATGAGTGAGGAAAGATTGACCAAGAGGATATATGTGTCAGAGGTGGAGGGAACGAGGAGAAGTGGGAGACCAAATTGGAGGTGGAAAGATGGAGTGAAAAAGATTTTGTGTGATCGGGGCCTGAACATGCAGGAGGGTGAAAGGAGGGCAAGGAATAGAGTGAATTGGAGCGATGTGGTATACCGGGGTTGACGTGCTGTCAGTGGATTGAATCAAGGCATGTGAAGCGTCTGGGGTAAACCATGGAAAGCTGTGTAGGTATGTATATTTGCGTGTGTGGACGTATGTATATACATGTGTATGGGGGTGGGTTGGGGCATTTCTTTCGTCTGTTTCCTTGCGCTACCTCGCAAATGCGGGAGACAGCGACAAAGTATAATAAATATAATATAATAATATATATATATATATATATATTCCCTGCGTGTCGTAGAAGGCGACTAAAAGGGGAGGGAGCGGGGGGCTGGAAATCCTCCCCTCTCGTTTTTTTTTTTAATTTTCCAAAAGAAGGAACAGAGAATTGGGCCAGGTGAGGGTATTCCCTCAAGTCCCAGTCCTCTGTTCTTAACGCTACCTCGCTAATGCGGGAAATGGCGAATAGTTTGAAAGAAAGAAGAAAAATATATATGTTAGGGAGGTGAATGCAAGAGTTTTGGAAAGAGGGGCAAGTATGCAGTCTGTTGTGGATGAGAGGGCTTGGGAAGTGAGTCAGTTATTGTTCGCTGATGATTCAGCGCTGGTGGCAGATTCTGGTGAGAAACTGCAGAAGTTGGTGACTGAGTTTGGTAAAGTGTGTGAAAGAAGGAAGCTGAGAGTAAATGTAAATAAGAGCAAGGTTATTAGGTTCAGTAGGGTTGAGGGACAAGTAAATTGGGAGGTAAGTTTGAATGAAGAAAAACTGAAGGAAGTGAAGTGTTTTAGATATCTGGGAGTGGATTTGGCAGTGGATGGAACCATGGAAGCGGAAGTGAGTCACAGGGTGGGGGAGGGGGCGAAGGTTCTAGGAGCATTGAAGAATGTGTGGAAGGCGAGAATGTTATCCCAGAGAGCAAAAATGGGTATGTTTGAAGGAATAGTGGTTCCAACAATGTTGTATGGTTGTGAGGTGTGGGCTATAGATAGGGTTGTGTAGAGGAGGGTGGATGTGTTGGAAATGAGATGTTTAAGGACAATATGTGGTGTGAGGTGGTTTGATCGATTAAGTAATGAAAGGGTGAGAGAGATGTGTTGTAATAAAATGAGTGTGGTTGAGAGAGCAGAAGAGGGTGTATTGAAATGGTTTGGTCACATGGAGGGAATGAGTGAGGAAAGATTGACAAAGATATATGTGTCAGAGGTGGAGGGAACGAGGGGAAGTAGGAGACCAAATTGGAGGTGGAACGATGGAGTGAAAAAGATTTTGAACGATCGGGGTCTAAACATACAGGAGGGTGAAAGGCGTACAAAGAATAGAGTGAATTGGAACGATGTGGTATACTGGGGTCGATGTGCTGTCAATGGATTGAACCAGGGCATGTGAAGCGGCTGGGGTAAACCATGGAAAGTTTTGTGGGGCCTGGATGTGGAAAGGGAGCTGTGGTTTCGGTGCATTTCACATGATAGCTAGAGACTGATTGTGAACGAATGTGGCCTTTGTTGTCTTTTCCTAGTGCTACTTCCTGTGTGCACAGGGGAAGGAGGTGTTATTTCATGTGTGGCGGGGTGGCAACGGGAATGGATGAAGGCAGCAAGTATGGATAGAACGTGTGTATATGTGTATGTCTGTGTATGTATATGTGTGTGTACGTTGAAATGTATTGGTATGTATATGTGTGTGTGTGTGGGAGTTTATGTATATACGTGTGTATGTGGGTGGGTTGGGCCATTCTTTTGTCTGTTTCCTTGTGCTACCTTGCTAACGCAGTAGACAGCAACTAAGTATGATAAATAAAATAAATATCTATGTATGGTTCACTTGAAACAGAATAACTGCATTGCTGTAGAAATCTTGTCATGCCCTTAACCTTAGACAAACTAACTTCCCTCAGAACACTTTTGGTACTACATTAAAGCAAGAGAAGGAATCCCTTACTATCTTTTCCTCTAGAAACAATTCATGCACTTACACAAAACTAAGCATTACCTGCTCCTTTGTCCATCCCGTCTGAAGTAAATACAGTGAAGCTGGAAAGCACTCAAACCAGAGAACTCAAAACAATCATTGGTTGTTTAACATCCTCAAACATTCAATCCCTGCACAGTGAAACAAAAATACTTCCAATATAGTCTAACTTCATTATGTTTGGCACTTATTTCTTTATTCCAGCACTTGACCCTTCCCATCTAAAGCACTCCATAACCATCCACTAACCCCCAAGTAAAAAATAAGAAGCTTACAATGCCTCACACTTCCTCCTGTACCTGCTGATTCCCCATTTCCCCAACAGGCATGACTGACAAAACACGCACAAACTGAAATGTCTTGACAAGCACAAAATAACTGCTTATCCAACCTAGTCTTCAGTACTTCACCAGACCTGTACCATCTGAAACTGTACCTCCCAAACATGAATGAGTTATTTTTTTTCATCTGCAGTCTGGACACCTCTCATTTCTCTGGCATATCAAACACTAATTCAGCATATCACAAGACCTGTCATGTCCAGGATGCAGTTTCTCCACAGAAGACACTGAACACTTCTTCAGTTATCTGTGTTCACTCGACAAAAACACACATATAATTGCCAAACTTCTTTACTTGTGGTCCCATCCAGTAGATGTGGCTGGCTTCTTGAGTGCTGTGAGACCCAAGGAGTAGAAGCAGGAAGAGAAAGATATATTACCAAAATGTGTTTGAACAACATTTTATATCTTAACATCTTTCCTTTCTTTTTTTTTCAGATTCCGTCAAGGTCGAATGTACCGCTACAACTTGCCTGTGATTGATGATAAGACCCTGAAATCATTTGCTTTAGAAGGCTTCAGAAATGTTCGAGCAGAAGATATTCCACACCCAAAGGCACCTTTGTGAGTAATATTTTTTCATACTTGTTCACCATTTCCTGGATGAGTGGGATATTACCAGGAATAAATAAAGTGGCCTAATTCACTGAAATTCATTTTGCAGCTGTCATATGCAATCCACTAAAACCACAGCCCCCATCCACAATGAGGACCCCTACACTTTTCTGGGGCTTCCCCAGCTTCTTCATAAGCCTTGGTTCTATCCATTGATTTAATGTCTTCCCCTGTATATCCCCTCATTCCAGTTCACTCCAACCCATGAATGCCTTTCACCCTTAGCATTTTCAGGTCCTCAGCACTCAAAATCTTTTACACTCCATCTTTCCATCTCCAGTTTGGTCTCTCCATCCTTTTTCCCCTTCACTTCTGATACATGTATTCTCTTTGTTGTTCTTTCCTCACTCTTTCTGTCCACATGTCTAAACCATTTCAGCACATCCTCTTCAGCTCTGTCATCTACACTCTTTTTATTACCAAACCTCTCTCTTACCCTTTAACTACTTAGTCAATCAAACCACTTCACATCACATATCGTCCTCAGCTGCTTCATATGCTGTTCTGTTCATTGACAGCACGTTGCCTTCTGTATACCATGTCACTCCAGTTAACTCTATCCCATGCACACATTTCTTCCTCCTACGTGTTCAGACCTCAAGCAATCAAAATTTTATTCTTTCCATCCCTCTATCTCCAGTTTGGTCTCCCCCTCTTTTTCCCTTCATTTCTGACACTTGCATCATATTTGTCGCTCTCTCCTCACTCTAACTCTCCATATTTCCAAACTATTTCAGCACACACACTCTTCAGCTCTGTTTACCACATTCTTCTTATTACCACACCTTCCTTTTACCCTTTTATTACTTACTCAGCTCACCTCATGCCACGTATTGACCTTAAACATTTCATTTCCAGTACATCTACCCTTTTCCCCTCATCATCTGTACCCCATGCCTCACATCCATACAAAGATCAGACAAATCTTTTTTGTCCTCCCAGATATCTTCCACTCTCCACTTATTCCTCAAATGCTCCCAGAACCTTTACCTTTCACCGAGATAGTTCTCAAATACTTAAATTGTATCCGCTCACTTAGTGTTTCTCTTCCCATATCTGTAACACAGTTTAGTCCACTTTCTTCTTTCTCTGAAGGCCTTTGCAAAATCTACACTTTCATTGGTACACTGAATAGAATTATATCTATGTAGTTTGAACACTTACCTTTGTTCCCCCTTTATTTAATGGCACTATACATGCATTCTGCTTGTCCTCAGGCACATCACCATGATTCATACATAAATTGAAAATCCTAACTAATAATTGAGCACCACTGTCACCCTCTTTCTTAAGAAATATAATTGTAGTACCATTCAAATCAACCTAATTGCTGCTTTCACTGCATCTTTTTCAGTAAACCACATTCCTAGACTCATTCACTTTGCCTACTTCCCCAACCCAAATACCCTACATCTGTCACCCTGTCATCAAAGGCATTCAAGAATCCTTCAAAATAGTAATTCTATCTCCTCGCCACATCAATACCTGTTACTACTTCACCATTTGTCCCTTTTCATGTTTTTCTCACAGTAATATCCTCCTCCTGAAAGATCTTGTTCTCTCAGAAATTTACAGGTAATTGCTCACCCCAGTTCTCATTTTCTCTCTTCTTCAACCCCTGCACTTTCCTCTGGACTTCCTGCTGCTTCCTCTGGCATGTCTTCTTATCGTATGCATTCCTTCCCTGTAGGTATTGTCTATACACCTTTCTTTTCTCTTTGATTATCAGCTTCACTTCATCATCTCATCTCACACTACCCTTTCTCACTTACCCACTTCCACCTTCTTCATCCTACACACCTCTCTTACACGTGCCAGCACTGCTTCCTTATGTAACTTTCATTCCTCACCCACTCCTCTTGCTTTATTTACTCTCACCTTGGCAAGGCAAATGACTGGTGACCAAAGGCAAGAGTCAGATCATAAACTTGTACATGATGAGAATTCTTTTTATCATGAATGGATCTGATTATTACATGCATAGATTCTGTGATATTTCTATCTACAATTGAAAGACCAGGTACTCTTTTTTGAGCATTTTTCCAATCAGTAGGGTGGCTGACAGTCTCCTGTGCAGGAATAAAACTGTGGATTCTTGTCCCATATGAGCAATACACTGGAGTTGGTTTATTCTTTTATTCAGTTCTTTTCCCCATCCCAAGTAAACTTTATTGCACTTTTTGCCTGTTATCTAATAAACTTAAAACATTTGAATTTTCATTTTTCCCCTTTGTCCCAAGTAAACTTTGTGCTCTTTGCATATTATCTGATAAACATAACTTATAAATTTTCAGACTATTATTTTATGAGCAAGTTCATCTCAGCATTGGTGTTACTGAATGCAATATTGATCATGAATTCCTTATGTAGTTTGGGCAGACCAAGGAAGTTTTGATATAGTAGTACTAGGAGGTTCGAGTGCTATAAGCTTCCTTGGCTTTTGAGTTGAAAAATATTTTTCTGGCTGAATACAAAGATTTGTCAGTGAAGGTCTTTGGGGTACTTTGTGAACAAAATATTCATTAATTTTGCTGATTTCACCATCAAAAAATTCTGGACTATTAAAGCTGTACACATGGAGTAACATTGAGGTATACACATTGTTTTACTTTATCCTGGTGTCTATTTGAGCAAATGCTTGTATGTTTTCTAAAAATGTTGACCTTGAACTCGTTCTCATGTCTGTTGCACCTTGTGTCATCCAAGAAAATCAAGGTATCTTCATTTTCCTCTAAACAGGAATATTTATGGAAGAGAGTATGCTCTTTAGTTTAGGGAGAAATTTGCTGATGTTTTTATTGCTCAGCCATATGCAAATGACATCATCTACATGGTGAAACCATTTGGTTCTTATGGGTGTAATGGTGGAATTACACAACCCAGCAGAAAAGGGATTTTCTGTCGCCTTGCTGAATCTCTGCCGATAGCACTCGTCATAAACAACAAGATTGTAGTCCTTAACACAAAGCTTTATCCATTCAATGTTAGTAGCTAGAGAAAAGGAAACAGTACAGTTATCAAGTTCCTTTGGAACAACTGTAGGAAGTTGGCCACTGGTATGTTAGTGGAGAGTGGCAATGTCAGAATTTAGTAAATACCTCTTTGTACTATACAGGGAGGGAGTTTTATACTTAAAGGGCCCCATCTCTTGACTTTGTTTCTTTCATACATTTATGTATGTTGCTAGGTATATCATTATCCATATGCATGAAAACTGTTTTGATATTTGCCTGCTGATACATAAATCTCCTTACCTATTCTTCTAGTATGGGACTATGGCCACAGGTTAAGGACGGCATTTGCTCCCAAACCTCTCTCATGTGCAGAATCCTGCAGCGTGTTTCCTAGGTAATAGTCATATTGAGGCTGTCTTTCACTCTGTCCCATCCTTATTACTTTACATTTGCTTAGGTTGAATTTCATGAACTATGTTTCAGACCAATTTTGAAGTTTGTTTAGGTTTCCTTGTAAGCTGACGCAATTATCTTTGTTTTGCACTTCCCTCATGCAAAATATATTCAGGTAGGAATCCATGCCTTCAGGTAAGTCATTTAAATTGATCAAGAAAAGTAATGGTCCCATGACTGAAACCTTTGGCCCTCAGCTGGTTACCTCAATCCATTTGTAAAAGGCTTCTTTGAGATGTGTCCTTTTGTTCCTTCCCACCGAGTTAATCTTATATCCAATAAAGGAATTTCCCCCTGACTCCTGCTTGGTGATCCAGGTTCTTAATTAGCTTCCTATGTTGTACAGTGTCAGATACCTTCTGGCAGTCCAGATACAGACTGTCCTCCCAGCCTTCCCTTCTGTACATGACTGATCTCACAGTTTTTCGTAAACTTTAAGAGGTTAATTACACATGAACTCCCTAAAACAATGCTTTCACTTTGGAAGTTTCTCCTTATAGTCTTTTCCAGAACCTTACACACTATACTTGTTAGTGATACCAGTCTTTTGTTCAACACCTGTTTCCAGTCTCCTTTCTTATATATAGGTTTGATGTTTGCCTTTTTCCATTCCCATAGCATTATGCTTCTCTCCAATGAAATCTGGACAGTAATACAAGTGGATTACAAAGTGTAACTGCACATCTCTTGAGCACAAAGATGAAATTTTATTAGCCTAGTAAGGGGCTTTTTTTCCTCTCTCTCTCTCTCTCTCTCTCTCTCTCTCTCTCTCTCTCTCTCTCTCTCTCTTCAACCTGATTCATACTGTGCATGAAAAATAGTCTGTATTCTAAAGTTTTCAAGAAAATATAGTACGCTGAGAAAAATACGAATGATTCGCCCAAAAAACTTTTTGTTTTAAAATTGAATTGTGACAATGAAATGCTTCTATTCTTGAAATTAGTATGGGAAACATCCAAGACTGTATCCTCAGGCCAACAGATACCAATTAAATTATTTATTTATTTATTTTGCTTTGTTGCAGTCTCCCGCATTAGCGAGGTAGCGCAAGGAAACAGACGAAAGAATGGCCCAACCCACCCACGTAGACATGTATATACATACACGTCCACACACGCAAATATACATACATATACATCTCAACGTATACATATATATACACACACAGACATATACATATATACACATGTACATAAATTCATACTGTCTGCCTTTATTCATTCCCATCGCCACCTCGCCACACATGAAATAACAACCCCCTCCCCCTCACGTGTGCGAGGCAGCGCTGGGAAAAGACAACAAAGGCCCCATTCATTCACACTCAGTCTCTAGCTGTCATGTAATAATGCACCGAAACCACAGCTCCCTTTCCACATCCAGGCCCCACAGAACTTTCCATGGTTTACCCCAGACGCTTCACATGCCCTGGTTCAATCCATTGACAGCACATCGACCCCGGTATACTACATCGTTCCCATTCACTCTATTCCACGCACACCTTTCACCTTCCTGCATGTTCAGGCCCCGATCAATCAAAATCTTTTTTACTCCGTCTTTCCACCCCCATTTTGGTCTCCCACTTCTCCTCGCTCCCTCCACCTCTGACACGTATATCCTCTTGGTCAATCTTTCCTCACTCATTCTCTCCATGTGACCAAACCATATCAAAACACCCTCTTCTGCTCTCTCAACCACTCTCTTTTTATTACCACACATCTCTCTTACCCTATTATTACTTACTCACTCGATCAAACCACCTCACACCCCATATTGTCCTCAAACATCTCATTTCCAGCACATCCACCCTCCTCCACACAACTCTATCCATAGCCCATGCCTCGCAATCATATAACATTATTGGAACCACTGTTCCTTCAAACATACCCATTTTTGCTTTCCGAGTTAATACAAAATGAATAATTGCACAATCATTGAATGTCTGATTACAGCCTTAGTGACCCCCAGCAAATATTTCTATCCCAGATTTGTACTGAACATAAGATATATTTTGTTTACTGAGCTTTTCAGAGCAAATCTGTCAGACTGAGAAAAATACAATTTTTTTTTACATTGTTTTGCTTTTTTTTTTAAATTGGATTATGACATAATTAATGTTTTTTTACATGATAAAAATCATGCAAGATATCTTGGACTATTTCTCCAAGCCGACAGATACTCATTAAATGCCATGTGAATACTAGCATAATCTTTAAATGTATAATCTTTAAATGTCTAATTACAGCCTTTAGTGACCCTCAACCAATATCTCAACCTCAGATTCATATTCAGCCTGAAAAATAGTCCATACAATGAGGTTTTCAAGCAAATCTGTATCCCTGAGTAAAATAAAAAATTGTGGGTATGTAATAGCCCAGGGTGTCTTTAGCCCAAGAACTTTTTTGTTTTGAAATCAAATTAGCATATTGAAGCACTTCTGTACTTGAAAAAAATCATGGAAATTATCTTAAACTGTTTCCCCAAGCTGATTAAATATGAAGTGAATAATCCCAGTATTTCAATCCCAGATTTGTCATTACCATGAAAAAGTCCATATAATGAGGCTTTCATAGAAATCAATCACCCTAAGAAGAACAAGAAATTCCTGTGAATTTTTTAGACTAAGAAAAAGTTTTGTTTTGATAATTATAAATGACAGTGAAATGCTTTTGTACTTGAAAGTATCATGTAAAGATCTCTTACTTTTTCCCCAATCCACCAG
>NC_092227.1:10243395-10298395 GCF_036320965.1 Panulirus ornatus | reverse complement strand
GTGGGTTGAACGTCTGAAGGACTGGTCGTTCGTGGTTGTTGACTGTGGTTGGGGCACGATAAGAACGAACGTGGGTTGAACGTTTAAACGACTGGTCGTTCGTGGTTGTTGACAGTGGTTGGGGTACGATGAGAACGAACGTGGGTTGAACGTTTAAACGACTGGTCGTTCGTGGTTGTTGACAGTGTGGTTGGGGTGGGGTTGTTCGATGTGGGGTTGTTGTTGTAGATGTGTGTGTGTGAGCTGGGATGGGCTCGATGCGGTGCCGAACTGGTATAGGATCTGGTGAGGATTACGTGGGTCTTGTGTGGGTGTGTGTGTCTTGAGTCGATGTAAGAGTGTGTCGACGATAGCTGGAGGATTGGACGATGGTGGGGACGTGTTCCTTGTAGCAGAGAGTCGATGTAAGAGTGTGTCGACGATAGCTGGAGGATCGGACGATGATGGGGACGTGTTCCTTGTAGCAGAGAGTCGATGTAAGAGCATGTCGACGATAGCTGGAGGATCGGACGATGGTGGGAAGATGTTCCTTGTAGCATTAGAGTCGATGTAAGAGTGTGTCGACGATGGCTGGAGGATCGGACGATGGTGGGAAGGTGTTCCTTGTAGCAGAGAGTCGATGTAAGAGCATGTCGGCGATAGCTGAAGGATCGGACGATGGTGGGAAGGTGTTCCTTGTAGCAGAGAGTCCGTCGTGCAGATTGATACTGTGGAGCTTGATGGACTGGACGACCTGGAGTGGTGGCTTGGGGGATGTGAAACAGCGTGCTCACCGTTGCTTTGTGTATGTACACGAATGTACCACTGTCATTGTACTTGAATGTGAGTATGGTATATGCCAACAGATAGCATGTCTCTTTTCCTCTTCTCCTGAAGTGGGACACAGCCAACGGGTTAGGTCCGAGTGCGATTCCCATGTCCCTCCCGCTCAGGTATTCCTGCAGCATTCATATTAGATCATTTTCGCGTTACGACTTTCTTTCGCCGTGTCCCATTCGTTTACATTCACTTGGATTGAATTACACCAGCCTTGTATGAGACCAAGTTGAGGGTATGTCTTGGTCCCCATTGTAAGTTGATATATCTTTTTTTTTCACCTTTTTTTTCCTTTTTTTTTCCTTTTTCCCTCCATGACGTTCGTATGAACTTTATTCTGGTAGAAGTCCAGTCCCTTCTAGCGAGGGATTAGACCCAGAAGAGCAAGGGTTCTAAGGCCTGAACACTGATTGATTGACTGACTGATTTGTGCCGGTGTCCCCCGGTAAAATGTATTATGTGCACCCCATGCTTATCCTGTGAGCAGTGGCGCAAAACCGGGTGTACCCCGGTAAATGTATTATGTGCACCCGATGCTCATCCTGTGAGCAGTGGCGCAAAACCGGGTGTCCCCCGGTAAATGTATTATGTGCACCCGATGCTCATCCTGTGAGCAGTGGCGCAAAAGCGGTGTCCCCCGGTAAAATGTATTATGTGCACCCGATGCTCATCCTGTGAGCAGTGGCGCAAAAGGATGACAGGGGGGTCCATCAAAGGGTCTGACACTGGTGATTCCCTCCCTCCCCAACCCATTTTTTCCCGAAGGCTCATTCGACGTGTTTTGTCTGGTCGAATAATTTTTCTGTCCAGTGGTTTAGTCTCCCTCTCCTTCCTCCCTGAATGTCCAGCATTTCTTTTTTTTTTTTTTTCACCAACCTCCTGTGTAGTACAGCGTACAAGTGCCTAATTGTAATTACCTGTTATTACTGTACGGGGAGGGAGTTTTGTACTCGTGGGGTGCCCATCTCTTGACCATTTTCCCCCACCATCATACAACTTTATGAATTGATGTATGGTGTCTGTGTTAACCATGTCCTCAGTCATCTTAGTCTATTGATCCACCACTCATACTCTGAAAGGACGTATTTACATCAATATAATTTTTTTTTTTTTTGCATAATGACGTGCTATGTCCTTTGGTTTCTATATCTCCACGTCTATCGATGAATTGTTCGCTTTCCCTCGTCGGTCTGTTTCATGATCATGTCACCCCTCACTTTTCTCTCTTCCAAGGTGGGCAAAATTAAATCCCCAGGCCTTTAATTGGTATTCAGCTTTCCTAATTCTGGTCACATCTTTGTTGCCTCCATTACATCTTTGTTGCCTCCGTGTGGAGCTTTTATTTAACTATTTTTGCTTCTTCAGCAGCAGTGACTTACGTTGAGAAACATATGATTTGGACTAAATGTGGAATATGAACAACTTTGCTCCATGTACGGGTAGGGAGTTTTACACGTTTCATGTGTGTGTGTGTGTGTATAGAATGTCACCAGCCTGTTGCGTAGAATAGGGGTAGGGGTGAGATGGGAGAGGTGTTCAGGTCACATGGTTTCAAACAATGTTATCACCTGCTGAGGTCATGTGGCACGTTTGACTCACCGCTTGGTATGTGTTACACAGACCCGGGTACGTGGGTGGAGCGGCGGCGGCGGCAGCAGCAGCTGCGGTGGTGGTGACCAGTTCAGTTTGCTCATTTATCAGGTCCCCACGTGATCTGACGTGGGGGCCTGGCCTTACACACAGACACTGGGCGAACTGTAGTGTATGTGAGTCATACAGATATAAAAGGATGGTGTTGGGAGTTCCCAGAGGTGGTGTGAGGGATCTGTGTGTATTCGGTGCCTCTGATAAAATTGCAGCATCACAGAGATAACCAGCTACTGTCGTCGCAAGCGATTGGATGGGTGATGTGAAACTTAGTTGATTGATCGTAAAGGAGGAGGTATGATTAACGGCCACCAAGGCGATTTCCAGGTTGAGAAGCAAATTCTCTGACAGCCGACGAGATGACTTAAAAGTAATTACCGTTTCTTAGCGGTGACGTAGGTGGTTTGATACAGGCGTTGAAAATTATCAAAGGTTCTGATAATGTACTAGATATCAAATATGTTTAATTTCACTTATAGTGAAATTAGTGGGCAAACTATTCCTACGAATGGGGCAAGGATGTGTGTTTTTTTTGTTTGTTTGCGTTAACGTAATGGAGTGATATATCAATTTAGCGTAGGTGGAAGCATCGCTTAGATACGAGAGCGAGTGTTTGGCTTTATGACCACGACCACGACTGACTGTACTTACATATGAAGTGTATAGATATTTTTCTCCCCAAGTCATCTGTTTTCCCTCCTGCTCGTACCACCCTAATTTCTGTATTGCTGGTCTTATTCAGTACCTCAAACAGCCTCGAATGGTCCAAGTGTTTGGTTGCCATTCCATTGTATATACAGATATGAGCGCATGATAAGGTGGGTAAGTACCTAAACGTATGAACAGTCGAGCATTATTATGATTAAGGTCACAGAGCTGGGTTCAAGGCTCCGTGGATGCAGTGCACAGACACACACACATTACCGGTTGGGTTCAGAACCCACAAATATGGACTGTGAGCGATATGCGATTCCCAGCGGAGGGTTGGCCCTAAGGCACATCATAGGTTGGATCGGCACATACACATATGAACACAGGTTACAGAGGTGGGTCGAGGCTCGGCCTCGTGTAATGAACAGAGAGATACTTGTACGGACAGGAGAGGAGTATGAGGTAAATCGTAAAGGGTATGAAGAGTTCATACCTGCAAACTACACAGCATTGTGCGTAGTTATATTACTGAGGTTCGGGTATGCCT
Organism: Panulirus ornatus; assembly: GCF_036320965.1. Taxonomy (NCBI): domain Eukaryota; kingdom Metazoa; phylum Arthropoda; class Malacostraca; order Decapoda; family Palinuridae; genus Panulirus; species Panulirus ornatus. Next base: position 10,294,734 of record NC_092227.1, on the reverse strand, counting down.
TGCCGGGGTTACAAGAGTGTCCCGAAGTAGATTATTAACAAGGATAGTGGAATTTGTCTCCGCTTTTTATGACTAGGCTTGCTTCAATTTGACTAGGCTATTATAGGCGCTGCCGCACAGTCTTGTGAGTTATGAAGTTTGTGGCCAGGAATATGGACGCACACTAGAACACTGTGTCATTAGACTGTGAAAAAGAGAAACTATGATAGATCAAAGACAGAAGGAAGTGGCACAACGCTGTATTGATGATAAGGAGACGCGTAGAAATCTGAAATTGCATGTACTTTTTCCATCGTGCAGGTAGGTTTACGAAAGATAAGCTTATGCATGTAACGAACCAACATATTTACAATTAACGTTACAGTTATCTGGCCGCTGGGGTCTGACAAAAACTTTTTGTGATCCCTGTAATCCTTGCGTGAACGTTATGGGTAACTCGGTAAACAAGCCAACAGTTAATAGTTGCAAAAATAAAAAGCACTCTCTATAGCAGAAAACCTTTTACTCCTACCTTTAGGCATGATATATATATATATATATATATATATATATATATATATATATATATATATATATATATATATATATATATATGATTTCAGTAGGTTACATTGATGCGCATGACTTGGTAAATTAGTGATAACCATCTGGAAAAATGAAACACGATAAGTTCCGGGTGCAGTTTCGTGTGATTAATACCTCGTCAGGGACAGGTGTCCCCCCCCCCTCCTCCTCGACGATGTATTGATCACACGAAAGTACACTTAGGACTTATTCTCAGTGAATGTCGGTTTGCGGCAGGGGTGCGTGATGTCTCCATGGTTGTTTAATTTGTTTATGGATGGGGTTGTTAGGGAGGTGAATGCAAGAGTTTTGGAGAGAGGGGCAAGTATGCAGTCTGTTGTGGATGAGAGGGCTTGGGAAGTCAGTTGTTGTTCGCTGATGATACAGCGCAGTTGGCTGATTCGGGTGAGAAACTGCAGAAGCTGGTTGAGTTTGGTAAAGTGTGTGAAAGAAGAAAGCTAAGAGTAAAGGTTATTAGGTACAGTAGGGTTGAGGGACAAGTCAGTTGGGAGTTAAGTTTAAAAGGAGAAAAACTGGGGAAGTGAAGTGTTTTAGATATCTGGGAGTGGATTTGGCAGCGGATGGAACCATGGAAGCGGAAGTGAGTCACAGGGTGGGGGAGGGGGCGAAAGTTCTGGGAGCGTTGAAAAATGCTTGGAAGGCGAGAACATTATCTCGGAAAGCAAAAATGGGTATGTTTGAAGGAATAGTGGTTCCAACAGTGTTATATGGGTGCGAGGCGTGGGCTATAGATAGGTTTTGTTCGGTAGAGGGTGGATGTGTTGGAAATGAGATGTTTGAGGACAATATGTGGTGTGAGGTGGTTTGATCAAGTAAGTAATGAAAGGGTAAGAGAGATGTGTGGAAATAAAAAGAGTGTGGTTGAGAGAGCAGAAAGAGGTATATTGAAATGGTTTGGTCGCATGGAGAGAATAAGTGAGGAAAGATTGACAAAGAGGATATATGTGTCAGAGGTGTAGGGAACGAGAAGTGGGAGATCAAATTGGAGGTGGAAGGATGGAGTGAAAAAGATTTTGAGCGATTGGGGCCTGAACATGCAGGAGGGTGAAAAGGTGTGCAAGGAATAGAGTGAATTGGAACGATGTGGTATACCGGGGTCGACGTGCTGTCAGTGGATTGAACCAGGGCATGTGAAGCGTCTGGGGTAAACCATTGAAAGTTTTGTGGGGCCTGGATGTGGAAAGGGAGCTGTGGCTTCGGTGCATTATACATGACAGCTAGAGACTGAGTGAACGAATGTGGCCTTTGTTGTCTTTTCCTAGCGCTACCTTGCGCACATGCGGGGGAGGGGGTTGTCATTTCATGTGTGGCGGGGTGGCGACGGGAATGAATAAAGGGCTGACAGTATGAATTATGTACATGTGTATATATGTATATGTCTGTGTGTATATATATGTATACGTTGAGATGTATAGGTATGTATATGTGCGTATGTGGACGTGCATGTATATACATGTGTATGTGAGTGAGTTGGGCCATGTGTGTGTGTGTGTGTGTGTGTGTGTGTGTGTAATATAAGGGATTGTTGATGTACAACTCTTCCACACAAAGTTGGTTCTGTAGGCTATACATTGCCAGCCATAATGTGTGATCGGTGCTATACTACATATGCTTAGCATGTCTTGTTCTTAATGTGTGGATTGTGACATGGGTGTGGAGGCGGGTTGGTGGCACGTGCGTGAGAGGCGGTGGCTGGCGTGTGAGAAGTAGTGGGGCGCGCGAGGGAGGGAAGCGAATGGTGGTGGTGGTGTTGAGGCGGCGGGAGGCAGTACTAGTGTGGTGCCCAACGACCTCGGTCGCTCCTCCGTCCGTCCGTCCAGCGTGTCCCGCCTCGCCTCGCTCGCCACCGCCAGCCACGCCTGCCACACAGTCTGGCCCGCACGCCAGCCACCCACCCACTACTCAACCACTCCTACTGGATATGTGGACAGTGAAAAGTGATATGAAGCTGATACTTATTATTGTTGTGTGAATACTTGTATAAATTTCGGACTGAAATTTGGCCACCCGTCGAAAAGAACTAAAGAGTTTACACATCGCAAAGTCGGCAGAAAGTTTTCATTCCATTTTTCCGTGGGATTTGAACTTGAATTCTTAGTTGATATATATTATTAAGAGAGTTGGCTGGCGGAGTGGGAGAGTGTGGGCCAGCAGGATAACTTGTGACTGCTGCGCGGTACAAGACAACGAATCAGGTAAGTCGTCATAGTGGTCTTTTGATTATTATTCCTCAGGGTTATGAATTGGGTTTACTTTCATGAGTTTACGTAGCATGGCAATGGGTGTGGCCTGGCCAGGACGGTGTACAGCAAGTGCAATGTGTTAAGATATACATGTCCGATCCTGCCTATGTGACAAGGGAACAATGAAGTGAAAAGGTACATTATTTATCATTAACAGAAAGCTTACCGAGGTGTCAGTCAAATATGTGAATTATGTATATTTGAAATTTCCTACTGGCATTTTTGTTTTCCTTGTGCAGGGAATTTTCTTGAGGGACTTGGCGAAAGAGTCGTAAGGCGTACAGTGAATGATTTATCAAGTGATAATGGCATAGGTGAGTGCGTAGGGAGGGAGAGGGTGTCAGGACATAATAGTGTATTGGATCACTTAATATGCGTGTTGCAGAGTTTTATGGAGGGGGTAGTAGAGTGGCTGGAAAGTTTCATGTGGTGGAGAGAAGCGAGGAGCGGTGGGGTTGGGTCAGCAAAGGATGTGACGACCGTCTGGGGGGAGGAGGGTGTTTAGGTGACGAAACATCCAGTTCCGCCCCACGCTGCACACTTGCGTTTCCAGCGTAGTTTCATTCACACCCTCGGGCTGTGGTTCATCAACTGACACTGTTGGTAAGGACGAGGCATGTAGAGGAGGTTGTCCTTGGACACAAGTGTGTCGAAAGGGTAGACTCGGAGGAGGTCACAGTTTACTCCCAGTTTACCTCATGTTCAGATTGCGTGAGATGGACTTGCATACTTGTGTGTGCAATTTCGTGTCATGCAGTGTGAACATTTGTTGAACTTAGGGTTACCAGTGAATTTTTGCCTCTTTACTGAGGACTTTTGAGAGGCTTCACATGCGCCGTGGAGTATTATATTAAAGCGGTGGGGCTGAGGGCCCTGTCCATAGTCATATTTCAGAGAATGGAAATGTATGAAGTTTTGAAGTGGCCATTAAATTTTTTCCTATACGTTTTTAAAAGGCGACAAGACGTACAGACGAGGAGCGCAGCTACAGTCCATCAAGATGAATTAATTAGCGTCATCCATGCACAAGGGAGTTGTTGGGTGTGGGGGCAGGCAACCTCACGACTCGTTCCCTGCAACTGTCAGAAATGTATTTTGTGCATTGTAGACGTGAGCTGTGTTGTATTTGATGAAAATTGTGTCGGGGTCACATTCAGAAAATGGAGAAATGTCAAAGAGTGGTGTTTAATGGGACGTGTGTGTATATATGTATGTGATGATTCACACATTCATTATTTTGTACACATGTGGTGATGTGTGTGATACCGGGGGCGCGCATGGTGGATGCGGCTGGTGACATAATGTGAAGGAGGTGCCAGCACATGGTGTGGTGGTATTGGGTCGCCCAGGCCATTCCCACCTCCACCCCTCGCTCTCCCACTCCCGCCTCCACCCCTCGCTCTCCCACTCCCGCCTCCACCCCTCACTCTCCCACTCCCACTCGGCTCATTCTTCTCGCCACTTATCATTGTTTATTTTTTTCTTTGTATTGCCTATGGACGACTTCCTCTCTCGGGGCTCCTTCCCCCTCGTCCATACCTGCCCTGCAGCCCACCTTCCCTCCACGTACCTACCCTGTAGCCTATCTTCCCTCCACGTACCTACCCTGCAGCCCACCTTCCCTCCACGTACCTACCCTGTAGCCCACCTTCCCTCCACGTACCTACCCTGTAGCCCATCTTGCCTCCACGTACCTACCCTGCAGCCCACCTTCCCTCCACGTACCTACCCTGTAGCCCACCTTCCCTCCACGTACCTACCCTGTAGCCCACCTTCCCTCCACGTACCTACCCTGTAGCCCACCTTCCCTCCATGTATCTACCCTGCCGCCCACCTTCCTTCCACGTACTTACCCTGCAGCCCATCTTCCCTCCATGTACCTTCACTTCAGCCCAACTTCCCTCCACGTACCTACCCTGCAGCCCACCTTCCCTCCACATACCTACCCTGCAGCCCACCTTCCCTCCGCATACCTACCCTGCAGCCCACCTTCCCTCCACATACCTACCCTGCAGCCCACCTTCCCTCCGCGTACCTACCCTGCAGCCCACCTTCCCTCCACATACCTACCCTGCAGCCCACCTTCCCTCCACATACCTACCCTGTAGCCCACCTTCCCTCCACATACCTACCCTGTAGCCCACCTTCCCTCCACATACCTACCCTGTAGCCCACCTTCCCTCCACATACCTACCCTGCAGCCCACCTTCCCTCCACATACCTGCCCTGTGGCCCACCTTCCCTCCACATACCTACCCTGTAGCCCACCTTCCCTCCACATACCTACCCTGGAGCCCACCTTCCCTCCACATACCTACCCTGTAGCCCACCTTCCCTCCACATACCTACCCTGTAGCCCACCTTCCCTCCACATACCTACCCTGCAGCCCACCTTCCCTCCACATACCTACCCTGTAGCCCACCTTCCCTCCACGTACCTACCCTGCAGCCCACCTTCCCTCCACATACCTACCCTGCAGCCCACCTTCCCTCCGCATACCTACTCTGCAGCCCACCTTCCCTCCACGTACCTACCCTGCAGCCCACCTTCCCTCCACGTACCTACCCTGCAGCCCACCTTCCCTTCCTGTCCGCTCTGAGCGCATCCTGAGGCAGGCTAGGCCACCGCTCAGGGTCGTCGTGGCCTCATCGCACGATGCGTCACCCTGATTTTTCTTTTTCTTTTTTCTTTTTTTTTTTTTTTACATATTAACGAGTGTTTATCCTGGTCTGTTATAAAAATTCTTGCTTTTTTTTTTTTTTTGCTCCCTTTTTTTTCTTACCTTTAGATAGGGATGGCGCGGCTTCTGGTGAAGGTTGAGGTGAGGTGGTGGGGTGTTGTATAGGAGCGGGATGTGCGGGTGTGGAGCCTCCGGTAGTCGTCTCTGCTTCCATTGGCGGTATTTCCGCGTGACGTCACACCTTCCGGCTTGCCGGCTGGGCTGGGCTGGGCTGGCCTCTCGCCTCCAGGATCATGACGCTGCTGCCAGCGTCTCCTGCCGCCTGCCTCCCTCGGGCTATTGTGTACTTCTTTTTTTTAAGTGGATGCGGACGGGCACAGAGAGAGAGAGAGAGAGAGAGAGAGAGAGAGAGAGAGAGAGAGAGAGAGAGAGAGAGAGAGAGAGAGATGGCGGGATCGGCAGTGGTGGCTTTTACGGAGAAGTTCCGTGGGAGTTGTGTTGGTGGGACTGACAGTCCGCCACGGACAACGCGTTTCCCACACAACGTTTGTTGGGGGGATGACGTAGATGTGTGTGTGTGTGTGTGTGTGTGTGTGCGCGCGCCAGGAAGATAGCGCGGGGGGGGGGGGGGGGCAAGGTGGAGGCGAGTGAAGGTCGCGATAAACCCACTTCCCCCCCCCCCCCCCCCCCCCACACACACACACACACACACACACACAAGATATGATGCAACAACACGAAGTGAGATTTGATGAAATCCAAGAAATGCACTTTTGTTTTTTTTGGATAGTGTTTGTTGTTATTGTTGTTGTTGTTGTTTGTTGTTGTGTGGAAGTGGTACAGGTGTTGGTGTGGCGGGAATGTGTGGCGCTCGGAGCGGTGGTAGGCAGGCAGGCAGGCACCACCCGAACTCATGACTGCTGCTGGCTGATATTGCATACATTAGTTACCAGATACTGATGTGTCTGGCTTGCACATGGCCACCCCTCCGCCGTTACACTCAATACCCTTGGGATCTATATCCACCTCTGTTGGCAGACCCTCCTCGGCCCCTTCCTGTGTGGCAGTTAGCGTTCCTGACCGTGAGGCATTCACGGGTTGCCCAGGGTCAAGCGCATAAGTTCGAATCTTGGGTACGGCTGTCGGTCCGCAGTCAACCCTAGCTGTTCATCCACCCCTAAGGGTTGTTCGATATAATAGGTACCTGGATTAGGCTAGTATATATATATATATATATATATATATATATATATATATATATATATATATATATATAGAGAGAGAGAGAGAGAGAGAGAGAGAGAGAGAGAGAGGGGGGGGGGAGCGTTTCTATGAGAGTGTGGGCAGAGTTCTCATAGCAAGGGGTAGCCGAAGGCAAGCATAGAGCGTCCCGTCGTCAGGAAGTGGGGAACAGTGTTAGTGGCACTGACGACGATGACGAACAGGGCTAGAGTGTATTGAAACGCGCGTAGATGATGTTTAAACGCATTACATTCACGCCTTCACCCTCCCTCGTCCTCCCATTTTTTGATTTACACACAAGGCGATTCACAGTGTCGCGAGGAGCGACGGCTTTTGTACCCGGTGTGTGGCCAGGGTGGAGGCACCGGGCCTACACGTGGACGAATGAAGGATGTGAGGGAGGTTTAGCAGGATGATGTGGGTATCTGGAGGGCTGGGGGAGGGAAGCGTCGAGGAACCATGGGTGCCTCACCTACGCCCTCTGGTGGTTATGGAGGGGAGCATTGGCTTCTGAGGTTGTGGTTCAGACGCTTATCGTTTGCCAGGGGTAGGGGGAGTGGAGTGTGTGTCATGGTCGTATCATCCCCTCGTAGTGAGGAGGAGGAGGGGGTGTGTATCTCACACCCCCCTCACGTGCCACCCTGGGCAAGGGGTGGGTGGTGGTGGTGTGCGTGTAGCCACCAGAGGGGGGATTACAACCCCTCACGCGCTTCCACCTGTTGCCGATGATAATTCGTTGTACTAGATTCCCCGGTGGGCGGGGCGGGGCGTGTCTGTCTATACCCTACAATGGGGGAAGTGTTTGCCGAGGAGGCGAGGAGTGTATGCCAGGTGGGGAGGGAGAGGGGCCGATATAAGCCCCTAGCTCGTCTCTCAGCCAGCTCAGGATGAGCCTCGTCCTTGTTCAGGAGTATTAAGCTAATCCCCACTCGGAAAGGTTCCCTTTGGAAACCTTTCCCTGGAAAAAAGCATCGCCTGTCAAGGAAGTACACCCGAGTTTCCCCCGTGGATCAAGTAGGACTTTCATCATGAAAGATGCTAAGATTCGCTACGGGTAATACAGTCTTATGTAATTCGGTGGGTATAAGGTGACATCTCGTGATTGCAGCTGTATTTTTGTGTGAGCATAAGAGTAGTGGATGATGATACAGTAGTGGATGAATGGAAGAGGGAAATGAGTGGGGGAATAGTATTTTCCGATATCATACAGAAGTTTGAAGAGTTATCGGATAGCAGAGGATGTTTTGAGTGTAGAGCTCCCTCACCGTACAGTACACGTAGGTACTTTCATCCATGTAGGACCGGTTTAGCGAAGAGCAAGTAAATAAGGACCATCAGTAGAAAACTCACAGTGTTCACAGTCGCGGGGAAACGACAATCAAGTATGATTATATATATATATATATATATATATATATATATATATATATATATATATATATATATACACACACACACACACACACACACACACACACGCGAATAAAGTGCATATGAACGCGCACCTTCATAGAACATACAAACCTCCAACAGCCAGGATCGAACCCGGGACCCCTGTGCCACAGGCGGGAATGCTACCGCAAGTCTGTGGACCGGTTTGTTTTGTGCACTCATGGGAACCCATCCATCTCTTGAACAACTGCCCACATTAACAATAGCCTCATTTACTCTAATCCACTCCCCTTATATCATTCAGAACTCTTGTTGTGTGTGTATGTTGTCTTTACCAGACTCGGCGTTCACATGGTCACCTTTGGCGGGGAATGTGTAAAACCATCGCCGCGAGACGAAAAGGTACAGTAGTCTCCTTCTCGAGATACTTATGGCTTCAAAGGAGTCCATCATACCCTCCTCCATATTGGAATCCCTGATGGGGATCCTAAGGGTTTTGTACAGTTGTTTATGTGTTTTACACAACCCCAAGGACTCCCTTCATAGGGTTCCTCTGGCTATGAGGCTGCGCTCCGCGCAGGAACAGGGTAATATTAAACTCCTTTGGGGCAAGGTCCTTCGTGAGACTGGTGACTAATTAGAGTATATATATATATATATATATATATATATATATATATATATATATATATATATATATACATGGGGTAAACCATGGAAAGCTGTGTATATTTGCGTGTGTGGACGTATGTATATACATGTGTATGGGGGTGGGTTGGGCCATTTCTTTCGTCTGTTTCCTTGCGCTACCTCGCAAACGCGGGAGACAGCGGCAAAAAAAAAAAAAATATACACACACACACACACACACACACACACACACACACACACACACACTAATATTTCGAAGTTAATTAAAGATATAAAGAACTCGTTTTCAGCAGGCCTGGACAACTTGTTATCAAACGTCCACATAAAACACTTCAGCCCCGTTCAACAACACTCGTAGTTAACACTGCAAAATGCCAGGCATCTGGAGGTTTGCCAGCACAGTACCACTTCGTGAAAGCCGCCAACACCCAGCTCTCCCTCCTCTTATCTGCCTACGTCGCCGCTGCCATCAGTGTCCATACGCCTTGCAAGATCCTGTCCTCTACAGTCGACCAGATTAGTCGACCCTCTCACCCATACAGCTTGGCGTATGACCCAGTTCACCCAAACAGCTCGGCGTATGACCCATTCACTGACCGACTGTCACCCATACAGCTTGGCCTCTGACCCCAATCTCTTTCCTATTCTCATCCATACAACTTTGCTTCTAATCCAATCACTTTCCTGCTTTCACCCATATACCTTGGTCTCTGACCCCAATCACTCCATTAGCACACCGTACACGGACCTCAACTTCATTGAACATTTCATGGATAACTTTAATCCAACCTCAGAGGCCCCATCCTGCGCACAAGACTCGTGGCAGTAGGTGTCATGTAGCATTTGACACACCTCCAACACACCCGTAAGTAAAGGATTCTTGACACCCTCCTCAAAAATGATGAAAACAAAGAATGGTAAACTTGATAGCTGGCAGCCAAGACAGATTCGTGAAGTCTTCAGCTCCAAAAATCCCCATGGGGTGGTGGGGGATATTTTCTGCCACCTTCTCCACTCTCTTCGTACGTGACCTGCCATCACCTCCTGCAGACCACAGTGTGTGAAGGTCCTTTCATATGCAGATGACCTCACAGTCTCATCACCACACTCATCATGTGACACCATCGAAGCAGCATCAGACATGCTACGCTGCGTGCAGTAAGAACAATGGTTCCCTTCAAAATCGAATGGTCTGCATTCCATTAGAAATCCACCGTCGCCCCTTTTGAACCCCAGCCGAACATGAATCCATCCCTCACCTTGCCATACATTCACTCTCCTCGCCACAAATGTATATATCAACACAAAGTCTGTAAACAAACTGCACTCCCTAATAACACTTTTTTTTTTTTGGAATAAGTTTTGGACAAGGATGAGAATCCCTGAGTATCCTCCCCTTAAACAGTTCCTCCACTTCATCCTTAACTATGCACCAAATGCCTTCTCATCCACCTTTCAAGGCTTGAAGCGTCTAAAACAGCACTCAGAACAACCGTGAACATTAATCACCTGTTCATTAGAAATAAAAGATGCATTCAATACAATCTCTCACTTGGCTCGACTTTCACTTCTTTGCACCTTGACCCCCTCCCATCCAGAGCACCACATTAGCAACAACCAACACCCAAATAGAAATAAAAAGCTTTCCACTGCTTCACAATGTCGACAACCAATACGAAGAGATCCCACCTATTTTCATAACTTCATGTCGTTAGTAAAACATACACACCTTGTAATGACCCGTCAGGCACCAGACAACCGCCCTCCCAAACTACACTTAAACGGCCACCTGAAACGACACTTCCCAGGCATGTACCAGTTACGCTTTCTCCTATGCTTTCTGGGCACCGCTCATCGCCGACATTACAAAACACCTCTTCTCCATATCACAAGACCCCTTGCACATAAGACGGAGTTTCCATAGCGAAGACTCTGTACTCTGACGTTTCGATTCTCCTGCAGTCACCCCACACAGACGCCCACAGTATCACCACACTTTTTGAAGGCCTGTAGTTTTAGCCAGTGGACGTGGCTGGTCATCTAAGCGCTGCAAGAGCGTTTTTTTTTTTTTTATTTTTGGTGGGGGGAGGGGCAGAAAAGTGTGTTTGTATACATACATACCACCAGTTTCTTGTCGAAGTCTTTCCGAGAGGGTGTGGTTGCTATAGCCGGTCAGCGAAGGTAAGATTATATGAGATGGGTGTTTCAATGCGGCAGCCAAGTGTAGATGATGCGGCCCTCGCTGCCAACCATGATTCCTCGCCCTGACATTATCGAGGTCCACTTGGCCTCATGTTTATTGCAGCAGGTTCCTCCTCAGGTCAGGTCCTGGTGGCTCGCTTTTATTTCCCCGAGGCCACCACATCCCGAATACAGATATGTCTGGTTCCCGGGGTGGTGATAGTCCGCGCTGTAGCTCTGCGTGGGACAGTTGGCTAGCGCGAGAGTGACCACCTCTGCGCCGGGGGCAGGCCCCCAGTTGGCGCGTGGCGTTGAGGAGCATGTGTGTGTGTGTGTGTGTGTGTGTGTTGTCAGGGGGTATCACTAGCGAGCGCTCATTACCTGAGGCAGGCTGGCGAGGGTGGCAACAGCTTGGGGCCACGGCGGCTCCTCGTCATCGCTACTCCGGAGTTTGCTTATTGAGAGCAGGAGTTTAGTTAGCCAAGGGTGGATGGCATCTTGATATATATATATATATATATATATATATATATATATATATATATATATATATATATATATATATATATATATATATATTACACAGTATTTATATAACGTTTTACGTTACAGTGATGCGTGTTTTGTCCAAGGCACACTCTTGCATGGTTTGCTCCAACAGCAGCTGTAGTAGCTTTCTCTATCCCCGTCACCTGTCCTCCTGACCCACCCTCCCTCCCCCCCTTGCACACCTGTCTTCCCCACCACACCGGTACATCTGTCCTTTGCGTCCCTGTCTTTACCAGCTCTCTGCGCACTTGTCTTCTTATATCTCTTCACACTTGTCCTGATCCACCAACTATACACCAGCCCTCATCCACCACCGTCACATATCTCCTCAGCCATCCTTGGCACACCTGTCCTCACCCATCCTCGGCACACCTGTCGTAACCCATCCTCGGCACACCTGTCGTAACCCATCCCCGGCACACCTGTCCTCGCCCATCCCTTCACACCTGTCCTCATCCAACCCTTCATACCTGTCATCCAACCCTTCACACCTGTCTTCACCCAGCCCTTCACACCTGTCCTTACCCACCCTTGCACACCTGTAATTACTTGTGTTATATACTGCACGGGGAGTGAGGTTTACTCTCGTGGGCCCCATCACTTGAACGTAAAGGAGTATCACACAACATTGTACATTTTCGCACATGCTGTCTGCGGTAACCCCACGTACACGGCCAGTGTGAATAATTCATACACCACTTATATGCTACAAGAAATTGTTTACATTTTTTAAACAAGTTTCTTGCTTAATTTCTTGTTGCATCATCGCTGTTATCTCTCAAAAACTCTGCTTGCTGTCTACGTCCTCGACCTGTTTTGAAAACTGGAAGGGTGTGTGATCAGGTCACCCCTCGCTCTTCTGTCTTCCAAGGTGGACAAATTAAAGGTTGTGTGTGATCAGGTCACCTCTCGCTCTTCTGTCTTCTAAAGGTGGACAAATTAAAGGTTGTGATCAGGTCACCCCTCGCTCTTCTCTCTTCCAAGGTGGGCAGATTTTAAGCTAGCCTTTCCCTATAACTTTACTCCCGTAATTCCTGTACCATGTGTGTTGCGCTTCATTGGAGCGTCCCAGTTATCTCATTGTGCTTCTCTAGGTCCTCCGACCAAACCTGTCCTCATCCACCCCTTCGCTCATCCACCCCTGCACACCTGTTATCACCCATCCCTGCACACCTGTCGTCGTCATCTACCCCTGCACACCTGTCGTCACCCACCCTTTACACCTGTCGTCACCCACCCTCTACACCTGTCGTCACCCAACCTCTGTACAACTGTCCCCATCCACCCCTGCACACCTATCGTCACCCACCCCCTGCGCACCTGTCCTCCACCCTTTGCACACCTGTCTTCACCCACCCTTTGCCCGCGTGTCGTCATTCACCCCCTGCACACCAGTCCTCACCCACCATCTAAACGCCTGTCCTCACCCACCCTCTGAACGCCTGTCCTCACCCACCCTCTGAACGCCTGTCCTCACCCACCCTCTGAACGCCTGTCCTCACCCACCCTCTGAACGCCTGTCCTCACCCACCCTCTGCACACCTGTCCTCACCCACCCTCTGAACGCCTGTCCTCACCCACCCTCTGCACACCTGTCCTCACCCACCCTCTGCACACCTGTCCTCACCCACCCTCTGCACACGAGTGTCGCCTCGTACTGTGCGGGCGACCGATGGAGTGAGGTGTGCCACCGTGGTGGCCAGGGTCTGGAACATTCTGTGCTGAGAGTGGAAGTTTCTGTAGTCAGCAGAGCAGAGAGCACTGCACCGCCCGCCGGGGCGGGGAGAGGGGCTGGCTGGCCTGCAGTCCGCCGCCCGAGTCACGGAGAGTCAAGGGGGAGGGAGGGCCTGGGCGCAGCCTGTGTTCTCCCCTCAGTAGAGCACATGTGCTTCTCCCCCTGACCTTATGGTTCTAGTTTACGTTGAACGAGAATCAAAAGGCCTTTACTGTTTGACCTTATTCGGTGATATTTATATTTTTATAGGTTCCAAAGGTCTTTACGTGATGGTTCTTGGTTTTTATAGAATCAGAAGGTCTTTACGACGTGACCTTACTCGGTGATTCTTAGTTTTTATTGAATCAAAAGGTCTTTACGACGTGACCTTACTCGATGGCACTAATTATTTAAACCACGAACGCCTACTTGTGAATGGAAGTAGAAGAGCTTGTTTGTATGATCTGTATAATTTGTTTGGAGAACAGTGTTAGGGTTTTCAACACCGGTTCTTCCCCACTGGACACCTGTCTTCATCCATCTTTGCATGGTTGTCTTTACCCACACCCTGCACATCTGTTCTCACTCACCCTCCTGCACACCCGTCCTCACCCACCTAGCACATTTGTCCTCACCACCCCAGCACACCTGTACTCATCCACCTCATGCACACCTGTACTCATCTACCTCATGCACATCTGTCCTCATTCACTTTGCACACCTGTCCCCATCCATTCAATGTACACGTGTCCTTCAACCCTGCACACCTCTCCCTCACCCTTCCCTGAAAATCTACCTCTTCACCCACCTCTGTATACCTGTCCACATTCATCTCATGCACACCTTTCCTCACCCCACCCCATAGAAACTTGCCTTCATCCACCCTTGCGTACGTGTCCACATCCACCCCATGCACACCTGCCCTCACCCCACCCCCTGGCCACATGTCATCTCCCGCAGCCCGTATGACGAGCTGGTCTCCTCACGACCCCTCTCCCACCCCGTCCATCTTGACCGGTCTGGTTCATGAAGGCCATCGCTAGTGCACTGGTCCCGGCCGGGCACCATATGCTGCTGGCCTGGTCTCAAACTCCTGCATGCATAACCGCGCCCTCCCTCCCTCTCTCTACCCTGTGTCCGCCTGGGCCGTGACTGCTGTAGCGGTGTTCCCGGCATGCGTGTGTGTCGTCTGCACTCTTCGTGTTTCTGTACTCACATGTTCACCTCCCCCTCCTTGTATGACAGCCACACGAGTGCCACGTCCCCAGCTATACGTGGTGTCATCTCTCATGTATATTATTCTCCCCTCATCCTCACCGTATCTTTGGTTCACCGGGGTGTTCCTTTGGTTCGCATGTTCCCGAGACGAGTGAGTTCCGTCTCGTTATGTGCTTCGCATGCACATACCCGCCCGAGATCTCGTGTCTTATCTTGTGATGCCTCCGCTCGTCTCATGTGTGTGCACGTTTTTAGCTCGCTTGTCTCGTGTGACGCCTCCACTCTTGTGTGAGCACACGTTTTGGCTCGCTCGTCTCGTGTGATGCCTCTCCTCTATGTGTAAGTGCACGTCTTTAGCTCGCTCGTCTCGTGTGATGCCTCCACTCCTGTGCGAGCACACGTTTAGGCTCGCTCGTCTCGTGTCTCATTCCTCCACTGGCACCATAACAAGCCATACGTTTTCTCGTACACAATCCATTGTACCCGTATGGTTACCCAGTGTCATGAACCCTCCTTGGGTGACCTGTACGAGCCTCGGGTATCACACACATGCCCCCAGTTCGTTGTCCTGCCCACTGGCGGGTCACACTTGAACTTTTAGCCTCCCCGGCCTCCACTGTGTACCAACACTGGCATCTGTTTGCTGTACGTTGTGTTTAATCCTGTTTGCACCTACCTAGACGATTCCTTCTTTTATTATTATTATTATTATTATTATTATTATTATTATTATTATTATTATTGATGATAGTAATAATGATAATACTAATAATAATGATAATAATGACGATAGTAATAATAGTGATTATTATTATTATTATTATTATTAGTAGTAGTATTAGTATTATTATTACTACTATTATTATGAATTGTTTTTATTATTATCATTATTATTTCATTATTATTATTATTATTGTTATTATTATTAATATTATTGTTATTAATTGTTGTTGCTATTGTTGTTGTTTCGTGAGGCGCAACTGTTACGTTTTCCGTTGCGAATGTGTGTTCTTTTGTATTCATGTTGGTGTCTTTGTTGTTAGTCCATGTCATCTGTTGTTCAACGTCTTTTATGTATTGTCTTGTGTTCATCGCCTCAGTCCACGCGGCCGCCCGGGGCATGGTTGTAATGCCTGCGTGCTTACCTCCCTTCTCCCGTACCTCCCTCCCTTCCGTTGCGACCGTGGCTTCTGTTGGATGGTATCGGATCTGATGTGATCGACAATGGGGGAAATATTTCGGGATAGTGCCAACGTGCGCGTACGTTCTTCTGTAGCTTTTACTTTTCTAAAAGAAGGAACAGAGAAGGGGGCCTAGTGAGGATATTCCCTCTAAGGCTCAGTCCTCTGTTCTCAACGCTAACGCGGGAAATGGCGAATATGTATGAATATATATATTTATATATATATATATATATATATATATATATATTATATATATATATATATATATATATATATATATATATTTTTTTTTTTTTTTTTTTTTTTTTTTTTTCCAAATGTAGGAACAGAGAAGGGGGCCAGGTGAGGATATTCCCTCAGAGGCCCAGTCCTCTGTTCTTAACGCTACCTTGCTAACGCGGGAAATGGCGAATAGTTTGAAAGAAAGAATATATATATATATATATATATATATATATATATATATATATATATATATATATATATATATAAACCTCAGTGTAGTAAATCGTGATGAGATGTATATATAAAGTTGTAATCCTAGTTTCGATGATGGTGTTTGAGTCGGGCATATGATATATAAACGTCCTTACCTGCCTGCCTCCGCCCCCAAGCTCATTCCTCGGGAGGGAGGGTTGTAAAATTATAAGTTGTTGACACAACTGGCACAGGAGAATGGAGAGGAGGAAGCTAAAGTAGCCAGAAACACTGCAACATGTATGATTATGAAGGAAGTTGGGTGTGAATAGCGTGAAGGCAAGGGAGGGAGGTGGGGGTCACTCGCTTCATCTTTGTTATACCAAACTTCTTTCATATTTTGCTCTTACTTGTTGCGTCGTGTGTTTTGCTTCTTTCATCCGTCGTACTTCAAGCATATCCTTCCTCTCCTCTTGTGTCGGTAGTACGAGCAACTTGCCCCCGCGTGTCACTGGCACTACAGTACTACTGTCCGTGGGTAGTGTGTATGTGTGTGTGTGTGTGTGTGTGTGTGTGTGTGTGTGTGTGTGTGTGTGTGTGTTGTGTTCGTCGTGGCTGTCGTAATGTTCAGCAGCGTCTTGGGTCTTCCTCGTCCGATGACTGTGGTAAAAGGCTCGCTTCTCGACCATCCTTCTTGGCCTCCTCCTCCTCCTCCTCCACCCTCCCTCCCTTATTGATTTCCTCCAGGCCACTCCATCACTCGACCATGTTGTCCTCTCATTCCCCCTCCTCACATTATGTTCTCCAGTCTGCTGAGGAGTGTCGCGCCCTCCCCGGCTTGTTATGCTTGTGTGTGCTCGGCGTGGCACTTTATCGCGGTTAATTTCCAGTCTTTTTTTTTACACCTTGCGAGAGATTTCTGTTTTGTGTGTGTCGTGCGCGGTGTTCCGTCGTGGTTTTATTAATCTGCCGGGTGTTGTTATTACACTAGAGGGAGTGGTGGTTAGGGAGGCGCCTTGTGCTCTGCGGTCCCGTCCCCATCTATAGTGGTGGGTGGGGAGGAGCCGTTCTTGTTCCACAGTCTCACTTGCATCAATAGTGGTGGGTGGGGAGGAGCCTTTCTTGTTCTACAATGTCATCTCCATCTATATAGCAGTGGGTTGGGAGGAGCCTTCTTGTTCTACAGTGTCATCTCCATCTATATAGCAGTGGGTGGGGTGGAGCCTTCTCTTCTACACTCTCATCCTTATCTATAGCGATGGGTGGGGAGTAACCTTCATGTTCGACGGTCTCGTCTCCATCTATGGTGGTTGATGGGGGAGGAGCATCTACTTCTCCTGTCTCCATCTATTGTGGTAGGTGAGGGGAGGAGGAGCCTCCGCCTGCTGAACTGTCCTGTCTCCGTCTGTGAATGGAGAGATGCCGTCTGCTTTACTTCCTTGTCTCTGGCCGTAGTGGTGGTGGTGGGGGGGGGGGGGGGTAGCCCTCTAGTTTAATAGCTTGTTTTCATCTGCATAGACAAGGACAGTTGGATGCATTACGGTGCTGTGGCGAATAATACCGCCACAGTGGCACAGGTCG
Source organism: Panulirus ornatus (assembly GCF_036320965.1). Taxonomy (NCBI): domain Eukaryota; kingdom Metazoa; phylum Arthropoda; class Malacostraca; order Decapoda; family Palinuridae; genus Panulirus; species Panulirus ornatus. Next base: position 10,277,096 of record NC_092227.1, on the reverse strand, counting down.
TGTGTTGTGTGACGTCCCCATGACCATACCACCGCACCAGCTGTCAACCGTTTCCCCAGACATGTGGTAGTCTTGTGGCTCAGTGTTCCTAGTAGTTCCCCCCTTCGTGGTGGTTCCATATCTCTCAGGCTTTCCCTGCAGCTTCCTTTAACTTCCCCGCGCCTGCTTTTATGTTCTTTTTATCCCTTGTAAGAGAGGCTGCCGTCCCTCAGTTCTCTAGGCCGCCCCCCCTTCGTTCCACCAGTCTCGCTCGCCTCTCCAGCCTCCCACTATGACTGTTAGACCCCCAGTGAGAGTACTACGGTACGTGAGCGTGGCGGTGCCACTCGTAAAGTAAGACCACACCACTCTTTAAGTAGGACGGTACGACCGTGAAGTAGGACGATACCACTCTTATGTACGTCGGTACCACTTTTTAAGTACGACCGCACCACTCTTTTAAGTAGGACGGTACGACCCTGAAGTAGGGCGGTACCACTCTTATGTACGACGGTACCACCTTTTATATAGGACGGTACCACTCTTAATTACGACAATACCATTTTTAGGTAGGACGGTGTACCACTTAAGTACGACGGTACCATTCTGAAGTCGGACGTCCGTACCACTTTTTAAAGTAGGACGGGACCACTCTTGAATACGACCATGACACCATTGCATGATGACCTTAACTTTGACCTTGTCTTTGACCTTGACATTTAAGGGGTCATACTACAGAGGCCGCCCCCCCCCCCCTCTTCCTCAGAGGGGGGTTTGGGACAGTCAGATCCCAGGGTGTTGCATCTTCCTCAGAGGGGGGTTTGGGACTGTCAGATCCCAGGGTGGCGCATCTTTCTCAGAGGGGGGTTTGGGACAGTCAGATCCCAAGGTGGCACATCTTTCTCAGAGGGGGGTTTGGGACAGTCAGATCCCAGGGTGGTGCATCTTCCTCAGAGGGGGGTTTGGGACTGTCAGATCCCAAGGTGGTGCCCAGTGGTCATCATCATGCTGCTGGAAGGGTAGGTTAGCTGCCTCGTGTGTAAGACTTGGAGGGACCTCGTCCACATGACGTGGTGAGGTGGTGCCTGCCTGCATGTACTGCCTCACTCCACCCCAGACGGTGCTGGGGAGTTGGCCTTGGTTGGCGCGCGGGAGGTCAGGCCAGGCAGGCAGCCAGCCAGCCAGCCAGACGCCTAGCCAGCCAGCCAGCCAGACGCCCAGCTTGCTAGCCAGTGTGTCAGTCGTGGCTGCTGGTTTGGCTGGCCGGCCGGCTCAGTGAGACTGGTAGGTAATGCCGTGAAGGTAATTGGTTTGGCGTTGCTTTTGGTAACGGGTGATTGCGCATACGAAAGAATACGCAGGAAAAAGAGGGATTAGTTGGACCGTCTTCTGTAGGTAAGTGACGTCACTTGAAGGTGATTCGGTCTTGGATTTCAATGGGTAAATTGAAAACTTGTTTTCATCTGAAGCTGTAGAGGCACTGGTTCTCCTGTCGTGTGTACCTTAAAGATGTAGTAAAGGAGGCTTTGAGGTATCGGGGCCTGAACTTATTCAGAAGGGTGAGAGATGCGTGCGTGTTGGTAGCCATGATTGGATTCATGCGGTATATGAGGGACGACGTGCTGTGGGTCGTGGCAGACTGTGGAGTAGATTGTGGGGCTTGATTGTGGATGGTCGGGTAGGGTTTCAGTACGTTGTATACGACAGAGTGGATGTGTGCAAATAAGGCTGTTGTTTTCGTCTGTTCCTGGCGCTATCTCCCTCTGGCGGGGAGGGTCATTACGCGTAAAGAAATATGCTGTATCTCTTGAATTTTTACGATGTTATCCACAGGGTTACAGAATAGCAAAACCAGATAAAACGGGGGAGGCACTCTTGCTTCCACAGCTCTGATGATCCTCATGACGAGGTCTTGAGAAGTTACGTTATATGGAAAACTTGCCTTCACGTTATATACACACGATGCTTTTTTCTTTTATTTCCAGTTTATCTCAGTTTCCCCTCAAGCACGGTATTTTTTTTTCTCCCACTTGGGACTGGAGGTCAAATGCGTGGTATATATTGTTGGATGCAGGAGGTATGAAAGGAATAGGGGAGAACTTGGAGTCTTGCATGTAGTTAGAGTGGGACAGTTTGGGTGGTGGTGGTGGTGTTGTTGGGGGAGCCTGAGAGTGGGACAGTTTGGGTGGTGGTGGTGTGGTGTTGGGGGAGCCTGAGAATGGGACAGTTTGGGTGGTGGTGGTGTGTTGGGGGAGCCTGAGAATGGGACAGTTTGGGTGATGGTGGTGTGTTGGGGGAGCCTGAGAATGGGACAGTTTGGGTGGCGGTGGTGTTGATGTGGTGTTGGGGAAGGAGCCTGACCTGTAACTTTTGTCGTTATCTGAAGCCACGGAGGCAGAGTTGCTACAGAGGTTCTTGAGTGCATGAATGACTTTTGAGTGCGTCCTGGGGAGCGAGGTGGGGGAGAGGTTAGCTGTAGGAGAGTTTTATAAGTGCAACGTTGATAGTGATGTGGTGCCAGCGTCGCTTGCGTAATCTTGTGGTGGTGGTGAGGGTGTGTCGTGAGTGCATCTGTGGCAGGTTTTTGTCGCGTTGTGTGTGTGTGTCCGCTAAGCACCCAGCGGGAGTGCGATGGTGTGAGTGTTGGATGAGTTATGATGCCTGAGTACTTGCTGGTAACGTTGGGTTATGAGGGTTTCCTCGTAAAGACGTGTTGGTGGTAGGTTTATGTGTGTGGTGTGTGTGTGTGTGTGTGTGTGTGTGTGTGTGTGTGTGTGTGTGTGGGTTATGAGGGGTTTCCTCGTAAAGACGTGTTGGTGGTAGGTTTATGTGTGTGTGGTGTGTGTGTGCGTGTGTGTGTGTGTGTGTGTGTGTGTGTGTGTGTCTTACTGAAGTACCAGTGTGAGTGTTGTGTTGTGCTTGTGTTGCATGGTTATATGATGGTGTTGCTGTGAGGAGCGTTTCTCGCAAGTGCTTCGCCCTTGATGTTCTTATGTGTGTGTGTGTGTGTGTGTGTGCTCCCTCTGAGTACTTGTTAATACGTCTTCTGGTTTAAGAAGTGTTTGTTTGTTTGTTTGTTTGTGTGTGTGTGTGTGTGTGTGTGTGTGTGTGTGTGTGTGTGTGTGTGTGTGTGTGATTACTATTTGTGTTACGGCGAGAGGGTTTTGCACTCGTGTTGCCACGTCTCTTAACCTTGTACAAATATTCACCATGTCTTTACACCTACACACACACACACACACACACACACACACACCAGCCTAGGCCAGTTACTCCTTTATCGACCAGCCCCGAGGGAAGGATGAACACCTGGGTTGGTGTGTAAGCCGAGTGCCACGCCCGGGATGTGAACCCATGCGAGTCCTACCCCCGGGCTGGCGCGTGCTGACTAATGGTCAGTAACGCTAACCACTACACCACAGAGGCCTTTGTGTGTGTGTGTGTGTGTGTGTGTGTGTGTGTGTGTGTGTGTGTGTGTGTGTGTGTGTGTAATTGCCTCAGTGTGATTAACGATTTTTACTGTACGGGAGCTCTACATTATTGGGATCCAATTTCTTTTGTTATCATACAGCTTTTTAAACTTAAGTGTATGCTGCCCAAATGCACAGTTTTCATTGCTTGATTAACCGCATTTATACAATACGCTCATGCCAGGCAGTTCGCTACATCTTTCTTAATTTCATGTTATGGCATCTGGTTTTTCTGTGTTTGAATCTTTCGAATTCCTGTTCACAGTTGATTTCATGAAGATCTTTGAGTTTGCCATCAAGTCACCCTTTACTCGTCTCTCTTCCGTGATGACAGATTTGTTGGCTTCTTACCCCTCACACAATAATTCATTTCTCTTAATTCTTTGTATACCATCTTGGATGCTTTCCTCTGGGGTCTTCCCTTCTAGTTCTTCGTACGTATTAAGTGCTGTGGCCAAACTTGGGAGGCACGTGCTAATTTTGGCCATACGTAAGATGTGAAGCGTTTTCTCGGTATTTCCCTGAAAGTAGTCGTAATATTTTTGGGAGGGCAGACAGTTTGCTATCTTCACCGTCCTCCTAATGTAGAGCTCTGGTGACTAGTTAGGTACATTGTCGACTCCCAGTTGGTTGGTTGGTTGGTTGGTTGGTATCTTCACCGTCCTCCTAATGTAGAGCTCTGGTGACTAGTTAGGTACGTTGTCGACTCCCAGTTGGTTGGTTGGTTGGTTTGGGATTTAGGCCTGTCAACTGCCGGAGTCATGAAGGCCGTCAACGTAAGTTGCATCCACCGACCGAAACATCTTTAACGCCTTCTTCAGATAAAGAATTCTAAGACCACATACACTCTCACTGTGCGTATGGCCCATGACTCACAGTTCCTCTCACACACACACACACACACACACACACACACACACACACACACACACACACACACACACACTGCAGCTCATTTCGTGTTGTGTGATACTGGTACCGAGGCCATCTTTCACCGTGGGCTGTATTGTTAGTCGCTAGGGAGCGAGTGAAGGGCGTCCTTAGCTACCTCTCCACACTGGAATGCGTTTCTTGAGAGCGTTTCCGATACCCCTCACTCCTGCCCTCTGAGGAAATGTCTCTTGACGGCAGGAGTGAGAGGCCTCGGAAACTGTGTCGAGAAACACATTCCAGTGTGGGGAGGCAGCTAACAACGCCGCCGTTCGCCAGTTGTTTCCTAATGACTGAAAACGTCCCCGTGTCCCATCCCCCATTCCTATGTATTAACTGCGGTCGAATTTCATCACCCATGTGTCAGATCACACTTCGGAGTTGGCCTGCGTCCCATTGTAAGTTGGTGCAGTCCTCCTCACTCTTTACTTGCCTCGTGATCTAGGCATCATCAGCAGACAGATTCAGGCACTTGAGTCCAGTCCTCCTGGCACGTCATTGATACGGATCAAGAAGAGCAGTGGTCTCAAGGACTGTTTCAAGGATGATTATGCGACATGCGTTCTTATCTTCCCCTTCCACTAAGGTAATTTTCCGTCCTTCGAAGAAATCTTCCCCCTTATTGTTACCTGACGATTCATCGTCTTTACCAGCCTTCTGTGTTGGTGTAGTGTCAAAGGCTTTCAGGCAGTCCACCACCCCAAACCTTCTCCTTTTGTTTATCACGGCGCTCACGCTCCCATAACCGTCGTTGAGTTATGCCTGACATCCTTACCCGGAGTCCCATGTTGTCTCTCGCCTCGGTGGTTCCTCCTCTTAGAGGATCATCCATTCGCTTAATGATGACATTTTCCAGTGTTTTACAAGCATCATTAACTAGAGACTGGCCCGGAGGGCAGCGCAACTTCTCAGTCTCCTCTCTTAAAGATAGGTATGACATTTGACCTCTCTCTCACTTCACTCCCTTGCCCTTTTTTGCCTTCCTCCAGCGACGTCCTGAACAATATTCCAAGTGGCTTGTCGAAGCATATCAACACACCTCCTCAGCACATACGCCAAAACCTCTAGACCACATACTTTTTGTGTGGCAAAGCCCTTTAGTAATGTGTGTGTGTGTGTGTGTGTGTGTGTGTGTGTGTGTGTGTGTGTGTGATAGATGCATGAGAGCTAATGAGGTGTGGAGATGTGGAGAGCTGTGGTGTGTATCCAATAGGGACGTGTGGACAGCTGTAGTGTGAGGTATGTAAGGACAAGGATCCTATTTCTGTGTACTGTAGGTATGATACTTGTGTATAGTAGTATCAGTATAGTGATGGCCGTGTCTGCTGTGATTTGAGGCGTTTTCTCAGGAGCGTCTGCTCCCTTCGTGTATGTAGTTCTGGCGTTCGAGTGTCAGGTGTTTATAGGTTTCTAGACTACACCGAGACTCTGCTGATGGGACGACAGCATGTTGTGGTGCTGCCTCCGGTTTATGCTTCAACCACCACAGTTCACCAGATGAGGGATGTGCCGCGGCCGTCAAGCCTCATGTAGACATATGGTTTATGACTTGATGATGGCTTCACATGGAACACCAAGTGTGCCGTGTGTGTTTGGGTATATGTATATATACATTGAGGTGTCTACACAATGGGGTTGTGTCTGTCCGACCCACTTGGGGTGTGTAAGGGGCCAAGGCATTATACTGTATCTTATGCACGTAGTGCGAGGGGAGAGGCTTTGTTGTGTGTGTGTCAATGATATCCTTGTTGTCAGATGAAGTGTAAGGGATAGTGGAGAGGAGGGGAGTCGATGGTGTCCTGGGGAACAGGGGTAACACTAGCTGTGGGCCTGGACAGCTGCGCCAGCCGGGGTGTTGGGAGGTGACGTGAGGGAAGCCATCCCCCGCTGGCCTGTGGACGGCACCGTTGTAGGAGGGATGGAGCCATCCACGTCATGCTTGTCTAGTGTAGGTAGAGCAGTCACTCCCTCATGTGCCCCTCACCTGCCAAAAAGCCAAGCGAATTCCAGCACCCTCCTGGTATCAAGGCACACTTCTGTAATTCTACAGGCAAGTGTACCGAGTGCTTATGCATGTGCCATCATCCTTCAGCACACAGACCCACCTAACATTATTCATCCTGACCTTACTGTCGTAAATGGGGTCCTTAGCGATCGAGAAAGGAATTTGGTGTGGATCTTCACTGGCACCAGTTGAGGAATGGTAATGTCAAAAACCTTGATTCGTTCGTAAAGATTAAGAAATACACCTCTACAGAGGAATCCTTGATAGGTGTGTAGGCTTTAACTTGTCACGCGCTAATTATAATTCTGACATTGTTGATGATCGTATGTCTAACCATTCACCAGTAAGTTGCAATACATTTATTTAATGTTTACTTGCCCGGTGCTAGATTGAACAGAAGAATAACGGTGAAACAAGAACAAGAAAATCGCGTCATAGCCCGGTGCCACGTTGAACAGAAGAATAACAGTGAAACAAGAACAAGAAAATCGCGTCATAGCCCGGTGCCACGTTGAACAGAAGAATAACAGTGAAACAAGAACGAAAATCGCGTCATAGGTACCATCTCAGACTAGTACTATATTGAACCAGAATTGAATGAACTTGAATCCATATTCAGGCCAATTGATAAAGGTTATGGACAACTTCAACCGCACCAAATGTTAAGAACTATTTTAAAACATCTCTTGCAGCAGCGAGGGGGACGAATGACAGGGCAAAAATTTCGACGGATGAAATCAATACAGCTCCTTCAGGCAAAGCCTTGGAAGGTGATGACAATATCATAGGAAAACCTAGAGAGACACGTCTCTCATCCTACGCCTCTACTGAGGTGTAATGACCTAATGAAATGGGTCTATACTTCTAGCTAATAAGCAGGCTGTTACCCCAAGACTGAGAATGAATTGTATGGGAAAGAAATCTCAAGACTGAGGTGATCTTAGCCAGGGTATGTTGAACGAGGGACATTATGAATGTTGATTTTACCATGTACAGGTATGTGACCTCACGCAGCCATCACTAGGGGCAGGGTAATGATCTCTGGGGATAGGTTCGTATCACTGATGACATCACCACTAGACGACCTCAAGAGATTTGCACTTGGTGACCCATCGTTGAAGCTGTGATGCAGTGGGGGGGTCAGTCAGTCAGTCAGTTGCCAAGAGAAAACATGGCACCAGTGCTACAACACAGTCCACCCGCTGAATTTCGCCCCCATCTCCCTGACGAGTTGGCCTGGGCAGGAACTCTCTCAGAAGATGGTGCTCAACAGACTTTACAATCCAATAACGCATGCCGCTTGATGGTAATGGTGTCACACATGGCAAAAGTGTCGACAGCTGTATCATAACGTCCCTCACAGTTCATGAGGAGAGACACAGATGCATAGGTCTCCTGTATTATATCAAGGAGACAAAAGCGAAGTTAAAGATCAGTAAACTTAACACTTCTCATGGTGGAGTATTAACAGATACAGATACATAGATCTCCTGTATTATATCAAGGAGACAAAAGCGAAGTTAAAGATAAGTAAACTCACCACATCTCAAGGTGGAGTATTAAGCCCCACCTAATTCATGTATTACGGAAGTCCATCCCTGAATGCCCCAGGAACATCACTCTTAGTTACGTGGACGATATTCTTGTATAGCCGGGAACATACATATCCTGAAAATGGAAACTGTGATAGACTTTGAGAGAAAATATACTGATATACATATGGAGAGAAAACCGGGGTGTTTAGTGAACGAATTGCTCCTTATGGTATGAATGGAAGGTGTAAGTTCACACCAGGTGAGAAACCCACTGACCGTGTTACCTGTTTAAAGTACTACTGTTACATCCGTTCCTTGTACTGCACCTGCTTGTACACGACAGTATGTCGACAGTGTACGTACAAAGTTCAATGCTCTCATGCAAATGTTGAAAATGATGTACGTGGTTTATATTCGGTCTGTAATTGATCACCACGCACCAGGTACGGTCCGTCCCGCGAAGCAGCAACAAAGGTCTGAAGAAGCTTGACAGAATGCAAAGTAAAGCTTTACGAATTAGAATTAGTTGTCCCAGGGGCACTAGACGGCGCAGAATGTGGCAGAAGCTAAGGACAGAATTCCGGAAATTGATCTCACGACACCACTGAAAAACCTGTGCCTGCTGATTCGTATAGTATGTTGTTGCCTCTGCTGAAGCGTTGAAGCTTGTGTGCCTGTACAGAACTGGTGAATTTATGTGAATCTAAGTGACTTTTACTGGCCTGACACTGTTTGAAGTACCTCACTTGTACAAGATTAGGAAGCCGCACGCAGGATTTTTTGCCTCCCTTGGACATCACTTCACCTACTTACACACTTAACTAATTACTTACAACTTTCCCCTGCCACATTTTGCCAAAATCGGCGATTTTTAAACAAAAGAGAAACTCGCAGACTGAAGCTAACATAATCCGGTGTATCTATACTGACGGCTCTCCAACCTCTGCCTTTAGGAGGGCCGGACGCACTGCTCTTGTGATCCAGCCCACCGCAGTGTAGTAGTTGGCCATCTGTCTCCCCCTACAGACGGACCTGTATGTCGTACTCGCTTTTTCTTCCTGGTCTTACAGACAACCAAATACCCACAGACAGCTTTTGATTATTATCAACCCTTTACCCTCACGACTTGCCTTAGATATACCTTGGGATCAGAGCGCAAGATGCTGGTATCTGAGGCCACATGACAAGACGTGTGTCCCTCCCACACGCTGTCTTGGGACCAGCATCCCCTCCCACACACACACACACACACACACACACACACACACACACACACACACACACACACACACACACTACCCTGGGACCAGCATCCCCTCCCACACACACACACTACCCTGGGACCAACATCCTCTCCCACAAACACACACTACCCTGGGACCAGCATCCCCACACACAAACACACTACCCTGGGACCAGCATCCCCTCCCACACACACACACTACCCTGGGACCAGCATCCCCTCCCACACACACACTACCCTGGGACCAGCATCCCCTCCCACACACACACACACTACCCTGGGACCAACATCCCCTCCCACAAACACACTACCCTGGGACCAGCATCCCCTTCCACACACACACACTACCCTGGGACCAGCATCCCCTCCCACACACACTCACACTACCCTGGGACCAGCATCCCCTCCCACACACACACACACTACCCTGGGACCAGCATCCTCTCCCACAAACACACACTACCCTGGGACCAGCATCCCCTCCCACACACACACACTACCCTGGGACCAACATCCTCTCCCACAAACACACACTACCCTGGGACCAGCATCCCCTTCCACACACACACACACACTACCCTGGGACCAGCATCCCCTCTCAGACACATACACTAACCTGGGACCAGCATCCCCTCCCACACACACACACTACCCTGGGACCAGCATCCCCTCCCACACACACACACTACCCTGGGACCAGCATCCCCTCCCACACACACTACCCTGGGACCAGCAACCCTCCCCCCCACACACACACACTACCCTGGGACCAGCATCCCCTCCCACACACACACACGCACACACACACACTACCCTGAGACCAGCATCCCCTCCCACACACACACACTACCCAGGGACCAGCATCCCCTCCCACACACACACACACACACACACACACACACACACACTACCCTGGGACCAGCATCCCCTCCCACACACACACACACACACTACCCTGGGACCAGCATCCCCTCCGACACACACACACACTACCCAGGGACCAGCATCCCCTCACACAAACACACTACCCTGGGACCAGCATCCCCTCCCACACACACACACTACCCTGGGACCAGCATCCCCTCCGACACACACACACACTACCCAGGGACCAGCATCCCCTTCCACACACACACACACACTACCCTGGGACCAGCATCCCCTCCGACACACACACACACTACCCAGGGACCAGCATCCCCTCACACAAACACACTACCCTGGGACCAGCATCCCCTCCCACACACACACACTACCCTGGGACCAGCATCCCCTCCGACACACACACACACTACCCAGGGACCAGCATCCCCTCACACAAACACACTACCCTGAGACCAGCAACCCCTCCCACAAATACACTACCCTGGGACCAGCATCCCCTCCCACACACACACACTACCCTGGGACCAGCAACCCTCCCCCACACACTACTCAGTAACCACCCGCCCACCATCGTTTAAGCAGTGTTTGACAACGCTGTAGCGTGTTTATAGGAGCCGGGTAAACGGTTGATGGTGGAGCGGGTGGACCCCGTCAACGTTGTTTACCTCCTGGGAAACGTTATCCTCCAGGCACACCGCTACACCGAGTGATATATATATATCATTTTTTTTTCCCAAAAGAAGGAACAGAGAAGGGGGCCAGGTGAGGATATTCCCTCAGAGGCCCAGTCCTCTGTTCTTAACGCTACCTTGCTAACGCGGGAAATGGCGAATAGTTTGACAGAAAAGAAAAGAATATATATATATATATATATATATATATATATATATATATATATATATATATATATATATATATATATATATTTTGTCGCTGTCTTCCGCGTTTGCGAGGTAGCGCAAGGAAACAGACGAAAGAAATGGCCCTACCCACCCCCATACACATGTATATACATACGTCCACACACGCAAATATACATACCTACACAGCTTTCCATGGTTTATATATATATATATATATATATATATATATATATATATATATATATATATATATATATATATATATATATATAATTTTTTTTTTTCTATTTTTTCGTTATTTTTAGCATATTTTTCGATTTGAAGAGGGGGGGGGGGGTTGGGGAGGTTGGTTGGTGGATGGGGGGATGTGGACAGCATATTCCGCGCGTTGAACGTTTTCTATATGTCCGTAGATTTCGCGCGCGTGCGTACCCTTTCATACGTCGTGTGTGGATGTCGTGACGTTAGGACCCATCTTTATCGTTGTACATGATGTGTGTGTGTGTGTGTGTGTGTGTGTGTGTGTGGCTAATGTGCGTCACCTTCTCCCTTTTGTGCATTTACAGCAGCAACAGTTTGTAGGGAGAGGTTCACAGGGGCGAAATTTCTCTTTCGCTCATTCTCTCTCTCTCTCTCTCTCTCTCTCTCTCTCTCTCTCTCTCTCTCTCTCTCTCTCTCTCTCTCTCTCTCTCTCTCTCTCTCTCATTAAACAGTTGAAGGGTGGTATGGGAGGGAGTCTGTACATTTTTCCTTCGTCCCTCCCTTGTTAATTAGTTACATATTTGGGCCAACGCACGAACACAAAATTGGTTGGCCCTCAGACACCGCCAGGCGTGTGGAGGAAATAAGAAAAAAAAAAATGATAATGCCTTTGGAGTCTTTTTTATTGAATGAGAAAAAATATGAAAGAGTGAATTTCCTGCTCTCGAGGGAGCAAGCAAAAATGCGTCGCAATGACTTAAAAAAAATGAATATCGCGTCGATGATCAGCCATCCTGTAAATATAAGAACTTTAACTTTCGATCTGCCTTGGACATCGAATGTCTGAAAGGACATATATAACGGAACGACTTTTGTGTTCAGAAAAGTTTGGAAAATACGTAGATGGAAACCTTTGCATAGAGGAGAGGGTTAAGTGTAGTCCGTGTTCAGGGAGTCGGCTGCCGTTCACGTTACTACAGTTGGGAGATGCAGAACCCAAGACTAATATGGCTATTTGATATTCAGATTCGGTGAAAAAAAAAGAAAATGAGATACCTACCCACTAGATTTATCTGTATCTATCTATCTATCTATCTATCTATCTATCTATATATATATATATATATATATATATATATATATATATATATATATATATATATGTCTGTCTATCTAATATATTTATTTATTAATTTTGCTTTGTCGCTGTCTCCCGCGTTAGCGAGGTAGCGCAAGGAAACAGACGAAAGAAATGGCCCAACCCAACCACATACACATGTATATATATATATATATATATATATATATATATATATATATATATATATTAAACTCGGTTATTACAGAACCATTTTTTATATGGTATTAACTCGGCGGCGATAGAAAACGGGTCGTAATTATTTTCGTTGCCACATCTTTCCCCTCGATTGCGCTAGATGAACGCAGCGTAACTAAATGAAAACGTACCGATTTTGTCGATTTATAACTTATCATGTCATGACCTCACTGTGACGGGCAATATGCTCCTCGTTAGCCGAGTGTTTCCCATCATCATTACCCAGGGAACACTTTTCGACATTGTGTGATAAAAAGAGTGGAGGAGCGGGGAATTTATATTAGTCCTCCCTTACGCCTACAGCGTTTTCTCTCTGTAATTAGACTGGACGTAAAATATTAGCTGGCCATTGGAGGAACGACAATTGATAATGGGCGGGTGGGGGTGATATTTACGGTACTCCACCCACCCTATGACGGTGAGGTCATTGTTATGGTCTCCAGGTATGTTATTAAGGGATTTTATTACCTTGGGGGAATTATCCAGATCAGTTATTAATGGATTTATGACCTTGAGGGGGGAATTATCCAGATATGTTATTAATGGATTTATAACTTTGGGGGAATTATCCAGATAAGCTATTAATGGATTTATGACCTTGAGGGGGAATTATCCAGATAAGTTATTAGCTGGGGAATTGTCCTGGTAAGTTATTAATGGATTTATTACCTTGATTGGGAATTATCCTGAAAAGTTATTAATAGAGTTATTAACTTGATTGGGAATTATCCAGATAAGTTAATGGATTTATGACCTTGATGGGGGAATTATCCAGATAAGTTATTTATGGATTTATGACCTTGCTGGGGGAATTATCCAGAGCGCCTCGTGTGGTTATTCATAACCTCTCGACCAGTGTGTCTAGTCTGCTCGTTACTTCGATGTTAATGTTCTGTTTTTTGGATGTTATGTTCTACTCATTACTTGGATGTTATATCCTATTCATTACTCCGATGTTATGGTTTTATTACTATATGTTATGTTATCATTGCTCCAGTGTTATGTTCTTCAATGTTATGATCTTAATTCGATGTTATGTTCTTATCTTTCTCTCTTTTGTTTTTGCTCTGATGTTATGTTATTACTTCGATGTTATGTTTTTGCTTTGATGTTATGTTATTACTTTGATGTTATGTTCTTGATTTGATGTTATATACTTTGAGATGTTGTTACCTTGATGTTATGATCTTGCTTTGATGTTATATACTTCGAGTTCGTGGTTTTGACCTCGATGTTATGTTCCTACTTCGATGTTAGGTAGTGGTGTTCCATCGGCTCCTGGTGACTGGTAACATTAACCTCTCATGGTTGGGTTGTAAGGCGAACCCGAGTTCGGTAATGTCCTCGCCAGCCTTGCAGGAGACCGGTCCAGGGCTCCAGCGGATCAATAACTGGGTACGTTACGCTACGATGACGGCAGCGCTACCTAATAATAATAATAGTGATGATGGTGGTGGTGGTGGTGATGGCGGCTGCCGGAACGTCCACGAAGAATTTACGTGGAATTTAAAAAGGAGGGGAAGCCTTTTAAAATGGTGCTTGTGGCCCCTTGCGTAACAACGCACGCTACTACCCCTCGGGTATGATAGATCGTGCAGTTGTGTGTTCTCCAGGACTTAATATTCTCTTTCTCTCTCCCACAGTGTTTTCTTCCTTTCTCTCCCGCAGTATTGTCAGTCTCCCGCCATATTCTCATTCTCCCTCCATATTGTGTATCCTGGAATATTCTCCTCCTCCCGCAGATTCACTCTCTCCCGCAATATTCTCTCTCTCTCTCTCTCTCTCTCTCTCTCTCTCTCTCTCTCTCTCTCTCTCTCTCTCTCTCTCTCTCTCGTGTGCTCTTCAGGACTTAATTATTCTCTTTCTCATTATTTTTTTCCTCTCTCCTGTTGGCGTTGGTGCTTCTCCCCGCAGCGTAGTGAGCGATGGTACCCCCCCTCCCCAGCCGCCGTGTGAGCCTCTCTCTCTCGTTAACCGAGGTTAACGTGGGAGGGTAAAACTTACGAGATCGTTGAAGCAAACGTGGTATGATGAAGGTCGTTGTGTGTGTCGGCCGCCTCAAACGTTCACCAGAGAGGCAATCATCGATTTCCCCACCACCCCTTTTCTATTTATATACACATCGGTAAAGAAAACGGCCCTTTGTGTTGATTTATAACGAAAAAAATCAATGAAACTGGTTGACGTAAGCAAAATGTAGGGATAGTGGAAGAGATTTCGTTGGTTTTTAGTCTTATGTTTGTGTGCGTTCTCCGCTGATTGGATGGGTATCTGTGAGCATATGTTGACGTAAGATTGTTTATGTTAATGTTTACTCGCGTTTGTGTTCGTATGTTGGGTAACGTTCGACTGGGCTGAGGGAGAGGGGTTGGTGCCTGATGGTGAGAGGTTGTGATGGTGATAATCACGTCAGATGGTGAGGAAATTGGTGGCTTGTGATGCTAAGTAAAAGTAGATATAGTGATCAGTGTCATATATATATATATATATATATATATATATATATATATATATATATATATATATATATATATATATATATATATATTCCTGTAAGTCCACGGGGAAAATGAAACACGAAAAGTTCCCAAGTGCACTTTCGTGTAATAATCACATCATCAGGAGAGACACAAGAGAGAAATATAACAGTCAGTTGATATACATCGAAGAGACGAAGCTAGGACGCCATTTGGTAAACATGTGATTGTCCAAAACATACAACGAGCTTTGTCAGTTCTACCATCTTTTTTTTTCGTAAGTATTCGTCAGCTACGCCTTGATGTATGGTCACAAACCGATGTCTTTAACCTGGTTGTTATATACCGTGTATCATAGTCCTTTCTTTCCACCGAATTTGATTAATATCTTTTATATTCGCTTTTCTCCTTTATTTCCGTCTTTCTCTGCCCGTTCCCTTCTCTTGTCCCTCCTTGTTATTCTTTCAGCTCCTGGGTTTTCTGTTTTCTGCCCCCCCCCCCGTCCTCTTCTGTAGTCCTTGCAACTGCGTTGCCATGCATTGCAAAGCGAGTGGACAGCGTATTGCTCTGTACCGACCCGTCCATCCGTCCGTGTAATCATCTGTAATTGCCTGTTTGTTCTGTAAGGGGAGGGAGCTTTGCACACGCTGTGGGGCGGGAGGGGCTCGGCTACCTCCCTCCTCCCTCCCTTCCTTCCTCCCTCCCCTAAACTCTCCTGTCGTGCAACTCTGTCAACTTTTGTATCCTGTCCATATTGACAGTCTTGTGACTCGTTGTGTTCCTCACTGTACAAGTAAGTACATGTTGATATCTTATCTAACTTTTTTTTTTCGCTTGACTTCATCTTGTGGCTTCTGAATGTGTGTGTGTGTGTGTGTGTGTGTGTGTAAAACGTACATATGTTCATTATATCTGTATATATGAACATGTGAATGATCACGAAAGCGCTTGGATCGCGTTTCATTTTCTTTGTTGTCACCAGCGTATATATTCCTGGGTTACGTTTTCTTTTGTGTTAGTAACCGTCTGATACAGTCAAAAGACTACGCATTATATATCTACATTGATTGTCATTAACATGTACAGATATGTGTTGGTGCAGGGGATGTTTGAGGGAAGTACCAGATGTGTGGGCAGGTGTATGGACGCCGGGATACACTTTGACGCTTTCTGACACCGTGTCATGGCATGACAGGCGTGGGGATGTGATGGGGTTGCTGTGAGTGTCCATGTGTTACACAACCACATCACGAAACTCCCCTTCTCGCCCCAACACCAGAGTCGAGCATTCCCGGATGTTGTTGTGGCTACTGTTTGACGGGGGGTACTTAAGTTGGATGAGGAGGGATTAGCGTCGTGAAATTGACGACTTTCTGTATGTTTATTTGGCGGGAGGCGAGTGTGTGAGAGTGCGTGCGGTGCTGTCCACAGGACCAGTCTTGGCAAGGTCAAGTATTAATAGTGGTGATGCCGGCGTGAGGTGATACTGGGGGTCAGTGTGGCCAAGCGCCGGTTAGCCCCCCTCCCTCGCCACGCCACGCCACGCCTCCCACGCTCACGCCTCCTACATCAGCGTCCTTCTCACCTCCAATGCAAGAAGCCTCGTCCCTCACACCAGCCTCTCCCTCACACTAGCCCTACCCCTCACACCAGCCTTTCCCTCACACTAGCCCTCACCCTCACACCAGCCTTTATCCTCACAACAATCCTCACACCGGGCTCACCCCTCACATAAGCTTCACCTCACAGTAGCCTCCCCCCCTTCACACCAGCCTTATCCTCACAACACACACCTCCTCCCTCTTTGTCTCGGGCCTCATCAAACACGTGATACGAACCCGCCATACCACGTATGGAGGCAACTGTCCCATATCTGGACATCTGGGCTGCCGGGGAACATACCAGACACAGCCATCTTCAGCCAGCAGACGAAACTGATAAAACTCGAGGAGGATCTTTTAGTCAAGGGGATGAATGAAAAGATGAGGGCTGAATACCTATTCGTCAAGAGTCGTGATGATGAGTCCTCTGTGACCCGCGGGGGAGCGCGAAGTCAAACCAGTTTACGGACCGTGTGATTTGCTCAACGAAAACCATAGTCATTACCGCCAGTGAGCGGAGCCAGACGGGAGCGTCGCCTGAGACACTTATTCATTAACCATTACGAAACGGTCGTAAACCACAGGAGAAATCCGGCTAATACGCTGTAACCGCAGATGTGAGGGGGGGAAGGAAGAAGAGGGATTGCGAAGCAGAAGGAGATTGTGTGAACACAAGGCTGGCCTCCACGGGAGGAAGTTACCCCCTCTGGCGGTGGACGGCAACGCGTCGGCTCCTCCCCAGGAAGCCAAGTCAGAACTGCTGACCCATTCGTTAGTCAGGAATTTTAGCGGGTTTGTTAGATGATTATTTTTTTCATTTTCATAGTTGTTCTCATTTGAATATACAACCAGTTATTTTCTTTAAAGCTTTACATTTCATATTTCTCATTTATTTTGGAGAAAAAAGAAGTAATTATAATTAATAATAATGATAGTAATAATAATAATAATAATAATAATGATAATAATAATAATAATAATAATAATAATGATAATAATAATAATATTATTATTATTATTATTATTATTATTATTATTATTATTATTATTATTGGAAATATAGTATGCAGAGGAAATACTTGTAGTGTAAACAGTGAGCTTTAAAATCAGTCGGTTGATTAAGCGTCTTTCCGCAAATATGAAGGCTGATGTAATCAGCTGACTGTATTTATGTTGACAAGTGGCTGGGAATCAGAAGTCGTAGCCGTATGTACGAGCTCCTGTCGGGTCTGATGCTGTTGTAGTGTGGAACTGCAGCTTAGGAACAGGGGTTGTCTCGTGCCAGGAGGTGTTTGTGTGTCAGAGAGGCGGTAGCGCTATACCCGTGTGGATGACCCTGTACGTCCATAAGTGGAACTGTACAAAAATCTAAACTTAGTTCTGGAAACATGAACGTAAACAGAGAGCAAAACAAAACTACAATTATGTCAAATACTTTTATGCATATATATATGATTTATTTATTTGATTATACTTTGTCGCTGTCTCCCGCGACAGCGAGGTAGCGCAAGGAAACAGACGAAAGAATGGCCCAACCCACCCACATATACATGTATATACATACACGTCCACACACATAAGTCTCTTGTCTGATTAAGAACAGGTACGGCTGAGGCAGAAATTGATTCTCAACCTGCGTTAGAATTGTTAGGCTGCACTTCGAAGAAAATGACTATTTCCATGATTATTGTTACGTTATTGTTCAATATGTTAAACCGAATTTTTTGTACGTCTCATGTTAGACCTAGAAATTTGTAAAATATCTGTGAAATTTAGGAATTTGACTCAGTGGGGTTTACTTATTGTCGGTGAAGGAACCGTTGGAGTTCTTTCTCCAATATGTCATGGGTGCTGCATGGTAAATATTGCATATATGTTGTGATAAACGGATTTTGTGTGTGCAGTATATTAGAAAAATCTTTGGCACATCTTTTGATGCTTAGATATATCTAGAAATGTTATGGTATTTCATTAGACTAGGAAGCTGTTATGATCAACATGGCTACTTCATATAAGCGATATTGTCTCTCCTAAGAACGGATGTATAGATTTTCCGTGTATTTCCGGATAGGCCCTATCTTATGGAGGATACATTCCACTTTTGGAGGAAGTATAAGCAATTATAATTTCTTTTTTTTCCGTTAGAGGATTAGTATTAGATCCAGACTGGGTCTTACCTACACACTCCTTGTTTTTGTAGTGGTACTTATGGACACACTTTTAGAAAAATGAAATCCACATTTTGTGTGAATCAATATGACATCTTCGACGAAGGATATTGAGAAATGCCTTATTGATTTGGCCTCACGGTGGTAGCCCCGTGTTCATGGTATTGTGATATATCGATTTCTAGCGTAATTTCTTGTCATTTGCCTTAATGAATGTAATATTGATTTCATATCACAATGAGAGTAACAATAAAGTGGGGTTACCATGATTATTAGGAAGTTTGTCTCGCATTCACGGCTGCCAACCCTACCGAAATTCGGTAGTCGTATTGATCATTTCGTAATTCATCAGATCCATCTGGGATTATTTTTTGTTTTGTTTTGGTTTTGTCTTTTTTCGTGTGTACAGTAACGATGGTGGTTTATTGCGCTGTGACCGGGAGCCGAGTGGGTCACCCACGCCTTCACCCACCTTACCATACCTCACCGGTCTGTGAAATGTCCACACACAAAACATTTACTCTCTTGAGTACCGGCAGAACTACCACTTTTTTTGTTTTTGTTTATGTGGTGAGTTTATTGGTTTAGCATGGGAGATGAGAGTGGCGTGAGTGGGTATGGGGGGTGAGAGGAGGAGGAAGAGGAGTAGTGAGGCGAGATGGTGGGCACTTGAAGGCTGGCCACACCCACGGTAATGACTGTGTGCGGAGGGAGGGTGGTATGCTTGAGACTCGGCTCGTTCGTCGTCCTACTTCACTATATGATAAACAGGTCTCTGTCTGGCATAGCTAGGCTGCCACCCCTCTCTACTCTTATGGTATCACGGCGGGCAGATTTGTTTCTGTACACGTAGACTTAACATGATTCTTTTTCTTTTAATGTATTGAATATATTGAGGAGGTGGTGTGTGTTGTTTTGGAATGACGACTTGTGTGTGTGTTTGTGCGCGCGCGCTTATACCGTAAGTTGGAGCCTTTCCTGACGACCGTTGGGGACTTGGTCCATGCTGCTTCGTGACGGTGTCTGTTTTGGTTGTATAGGTTTTTTTTGGTCGGTGTTGGAAGGTGGTGGCGGCCTAGGTGAATATTCAGACAGACTGCCGCGTGTCCTGTACGTGTCCTTATTTAAAGAGGGGAAGGGAGGTTATCTGGGGTAGTGTACTGACTGATATAGATTTTGGAGGAGGAGGAAATTTATGGAACGTTGCTATACAAGATCAGTTGAAGGAGTTGCATATCATTTTTGCATTTACAAGATCAGTGGGTCTTATTAAGTATTTTCTTATGAAAAACTGTTAATCGAGTTTGAGAAACAAGAAATGCTGAAAAGTATTGGAATGTTTTTTAAAGCCAGTTTATTGGGAAGGTCGTTGATTTCCCAGGATTAAGGTAGATGTCTTTCTTTCAAGGACGCCGAGCATCATTAAGCTGTCATGAAGGAAATTAGTATTCCTTTGGTCTGCAGTAATAAATCTGAGTAATGACTTGGGGTCACCGTGGCCATAGTTTGTGGTGCTCAATTTTTTTTTATTTATGTTAGCTGAAAGGGCACGGGCAGCTGAGGCCCTAATATATATATATATATATATATATATATATATATATATATATATATACCCTATCCTGAGCCATGTACCCATTTGATCAACCGACCCCTAGGGGTAGATGAACAGCTAGGTTGAGTGTGGACCGACTGCTGTAACCAGTATTCGAACCTATGTGCTCGACCCTAGGCGGCCCCGTGAATGCCTCACGGTCAGGAACGCTAACCGTTACACACACGCACACGCGTTATTCCCAGGTATGTGGCATTTAGGATGTTTGATATTATTAATATTAAAAGTATTATTGTTATGATGTCGAAGGCTCCCGTCATGAACCAGATCCCTCGTCGAGGCCAGGCCTTAAATTATACACAGTAAAGGACTAAAGACTTTGAGAAGTGAAGTGAAAAGAGAAAAAAAAAAAAAAACTCGAAAGAGATTGAGAGGAAGTTGGAATATCTGACTTCCAAGGTGAGGCAAAGGTTTTAAGTTATTAAGGATGACACGAGGAGGTCGGGAGTCGGTGTGGAGTGAGTGACTCGTGTTGGTTTCCAGCACGGGACTTGTGGGCACTGCATCATTGACTGGCTGCAGTATCCATGATGCGGGCAGGTCCCGTGGGGCCCGTGTCGGGAGGCGTCACGTCCCGCCTCGGAGGTACTAACTCGTTACAGCGCTCCCTCCCTCCCTCACCAGGTATGATGCGGAGGTCGGCTCGGCTGGCGGGTGGATTCTGCTGACCCCCCGTCTTGTGGTAGGGGCCTCCATCGCTAGGCCTCCACTGCTGACCTGTGTTCCATTGTGAGGGAGGTGGAGGAGGGGGTCAGGGCGGACTGGTTATACTTTGTGATCCTTGTATTGGTGAATGATATGATCTAATGACATGGAGAGTTTGAGGACCAATTTAGTGAGTGCAGGGACCGTGGATCACCATGCATGCCATATTCTGCACCTCTTCTGGTCGAGTGTTATATGGTAGATGAGGAGGATCAAGAGGGAGAAGCACATGTTAATTTTAGAAGATTGAAAGATGGGTAGATGTTCATGTGTTCACGTGTAGGGGATCCAAGCGTCTTGATTGACGAAGAATGTAGGGAGGAAAACTAAAAGTTTTGATGATGGTATTGACGTTTCCTCCAGCTGTCGTGTTAAGTGGACTGGACAGCTTGGAGGGAGCCGGTAGGCAGCCTAGTGAGACAGTAGAGGATGGGACAGTAGTGAATGAGATAGCTTTGGGTGAGACAGTAGTGGATGGGATAGCAGTGGGTGAGATAGCGGTGGGTGGGACGGCAGTGGGTGGGAGAGTAGGAGGTTAGACAGGGTTGGAAGCAAGTCTGCTGTGCGTGACTATGGTCTTCGTGTGGTTGATGGTGACGTGGCTGTAGATGATGCCGTTATGGCGGATGTTGAGGACGTCCTGAAGGGCTCTGTAGTGGGAAGAGCTGTCGTCAATGCTGGTACCAGAGGCAGAGGTGTGTTGATGCATTTCTGGCGAGAGCGGTTGCGTCCGTCAGGACATTATCTGCAAGGACGAAGAAGCGCTGGGGATCCCATCTTTGCGATCTGTATGGCCTTTGCAGTGGAAGAGCTGGGAGATTGAGAAGACCCTTCGGTAGCCTGGCATCTTTGCGATCTGTGTGGCCTTTGCAGTGGAAGAGTTGGGAGATTGAGAAGACCCCATCGGTAGCCTGGCATCGTCCATTCTGGAAGTCTGGAAGCCATGGAATGAAATTTCGGTGTAGCTCTTTGGCTCTGGCTTCATTGACGATTATGTTGTGGTCGACTCGGTCGAAAGCTTTTGGGTGGCGTCATCGAAGGTCTTGCGTGTCTGTAGGTTGCCACAGATAAAGTCTTACGAAGTTGACGAGACGGTGGATGGTGGAGGTCTTCGCATTACCGGATGCCATCGGTCATGGACGTTGTGATGTCTGTGTAAGCGCAATATAGTCCCCTAACTTTGGAGGGTGTAGGCTGGTGGAATGGAGAGACGGCCGTGCGTCGTAAGTCATCGAGAGAGGCTGTGGGCTTGGGAAGTGAGTCAGTTGTTGTTCGCTGATGATACAGCCCTGGTGGCTGATTCATGTGAGAAACTGCAGAAGCTGGTGACTGAGTTTGGTAAAGTGTGTGAAAGAAGAAAGTTAAGAGCAAATGTGAATCCACCGGGGAATCACAGAAAGTCTCCCAATCAGTTTGGGGGCATTTTCGTCGCTGATGGGGAAGCTTTGACGGGAGAGCAGAGGGGGCTCGGCCAGGTCATGAGAGGACTCCTTGTGAAGTTTCATTGCGCAGTCCGTGTTGTGTGGTGGAGTGTTTTACCTTAAGTCTGTGTGGCTGTCTTGTTATTTTAGGTTTGTCTACTGACTTGGGAGCTGCACGGGCAGGAAAGTAGGCGGTGTGTGTGTGTGTGGGTGGGTGTGTGTCGGGTGGAAGGGGAAAGGGTGGTGTTCAAACGGATGGTGATACTGTGAATGATTATAAGTTGAGATGATGAACGCAAAGAAAAAGAAACGTAAAACTCTCTTATGATTACCCCAGGGCCGGTTTCTGTGAAGAGATTCCTGGTAATTAATTACCCAGGACCCTCTTATAGAAAGACTTTCGACCCGCAGACGAAGGTTGCGCTACGTCCAGTAGCAAGGGCATGTAGTCCTATAGAGTGAGAAGTTCTTTGATGAGACTGTACTCCCAATGATATACCCTCGACAGAATGTGTTTTTCACTTGTGATGTTCGGTAACACCCCTGTACAACTGAATGGGTAATTAAGAACAACTAAATAGGTAATTAAGAGGAGTTATTTGCACGTACAAACAATCACACAAATTAAAAAAAACTCCGTTGTGTCGTGTGGTTAGTGTTACGATGTACGAGTCATAACGGGGTCGGACCCGCATGGGTTCGAATCCTGGGCGTGGCAGTTGCCCCACAGGTGTTAATCCTTCACCTCGGGGGCTGGTCGATAAGTCGGTACCTGGCTTAGGCTGGTGTGTGTGTGTGTGTGTGTGTGTGTGTGTGTGCATAAAGGTGTAGAGACATGGTACATATGTACATGTTTAAGAGACGGAGCAACACGAGTGTAGAATTCTCTCCTTAAATACATGCATAACACACACACACACACACACACACACACACACACACACACACACACACACACACACACACACACGTCACTCCAGCTATACCGTTTCCCGTGTCAGCTTTATATTCAAGGGTTGTAGGCATCTTCCAAAGGATGGTGTCAGGGTTTTTTTTTTTTTTTGTGGCAGGGGACCGGAGATGACCTGTTGCTGTGTAAGGCAGGGGTCTTCACGACGCTACTCTCTTATGTCAGCAGTGCAGACTGTGTTCTTGCGAGACCTTTAGCTCTGCCAGCTGACGCAGCGATGCTCAAGCTCCCTCTCCAAGGTTCGTGTGGGCGGCTCCACGCCCATGTCTCTATAAGCTTCATGTGGGCGGCTCCACTCCCATGCCTCCACAAGCTTCGTGTGGTTGGCTCCACTCCCATGCCTGCAAGCTTCGTGTGGACTGGTCCACGCCCATGGCTCCTGAACCTCACTTCAGGTCACCACTACAGGCCCCCCATTTGCATGAGGCCCGCCTCTCTCTCTCTCTCTCTCTCTCTCTCTCTCTCTCTCTCTCTCTCTCTCTCTCTCTCTCTCTCTCTCTCTCTCTCATGACCCCTGCGTGCCCCAGGCCGTCATGTGCCGGCCTTCCCTCTCTTGCTTGGCTTACCGCTCGTGGGCCTCGCCCCACGCCCCAGTCTGTTGACCTTCTCCTCCCTCCCCCCTCCCTCACCGACGACCCTCCCACGCGTCTTTCCCAGTCTTGTCTTACCAGCCTTGTGCCTGCGTCTCGTTATCTCCCCTTCCCTCCCTCCCCCTTCCCCACACACCACTTCATGCCTGCCACATGACCTCATTCTCTCATAACCCCTTGTCCCACCGCGCCTCATATTTTTTTTTCTCTCTCTCTCTCTTGCTCTCGCCCCCCCCCCCCCCCCCCCCCACCATAGTTCATGTCTCCGACTCACGTCTCCCGCCAGCGTCTCTCTAGCTTGGGGCGCACCTCCCTCTAGCTTGGGGCGCACCTCCCCTTGTCCCTCTTGTATGGCCCTCGTCCCACTACATGCCGTAGGGTGCACCAGGCCGCCCTTCACCCTTCCCTCCCTCCCACATGCCTCATGACCCCCTCCTCACTCCCTGTCGGCTCGCGCCCACTTGATATAAGCATCCCTCCTCTTTTCTCATTTTCTTCGTTCCTGACCTCATGACATTTCTTCATGTCCCTAGCCTCACTCTTCGCGTCTCGTGTCGCATGCCTTAACCAGTTCGCCTCATGGCCTGCGTTTCATATCTCCAGCTTCATTCTTCCAGCCTCATGTCCCGTGTTGTAACCAGTTCGCCTCATGGCCTATGTTTCATATCTCCAGCTTCATTCTTCCAGCCTCATGTCCCTGGGCTGATGTCTCTCTCCCTCTCTCTCTTTGCCTCACGTCGGCCTCATGTGTTCCTCCTCTTTCCCTAGCCTCATATGTTCGTCTCATTCTTTGTGAGAGATCCCTCCCATGTCCTCCATCTAATTCTTTTTACCTCATTTTCTCCCGTACTTATTTCCTACACCTCATACCCTTATCACATATTTCCCTCATCCCTTGTGCTTTGCGTCCCTGTATCACGTCTGGCGCCTCATTTTCTCATACCCATGTGTAATATATTCCGTCTCATTCCCTCGTGTATACCACGACTCATCCCTCATGCTCTGTTCCCCAGACTCGTGTTCATATTCTCTTTGTTTCTCGCATGCGTAAGGTTCGTTCGCTTCAGGTTCCAGCGTCATGTTCTCTTGTGTCACTCTCATCGTCCTGTGTCTCCGGGTCATGCTCTCCGCCTCATGTTCTTTGCCAGAAGCCTTCGTCTCATGTTTCCCACTTCATCTTATGTGGCTGAAGTCTGTATCATGCTCTGCGCCTCATCGTCTTTGCCTCAGGTCCCTGGTTCATGCTCTACACAACAATGTCTTTGACCCAGACCTCTGCCTTATGCTCTGCACCACACTGTCTGTGCTTCAGGTCCATGCACTATGCTCTGCACCACACTGTCTATGCCTCGGGTCCCAGCCCTATGCTCTGCACCACACTGTCTATGTCTCAGCTCCCTACCTTATGTTCTGCACCACACTGTCTATGTCTCAGGTCTCTGCCTTATTCTGTGGACATCACTGTCTATCCCTCAGGTCCTTGCCTCATGCTCTGCGCCTCACTGTCTGTGCCTCAGGTCCGTGCCTCATGCTGTACACCTCACTGTCTTTTGTCTCAGGTCCCTGCCTCATGCTCAGCATCTCCCTGCCCCATTTGCCTCATGCTCTGCGCC
Source organism: Panulirus ornatus (assembly GCF_036320965.1). Classification (NCBI taxonomy): domain Eukaryota; kingdom Metazoa; phylum Arthropoda; class Malacostraca; order Decapoda; family Palinuridae; genus Panulirus; species Panulirus ornatus. The sequence continues at coordinate 10,251,489 of NC_092227.1, read as the reverse complement.
TTCACCGTCTTCGCCTGAAGTCCCTGCCTCATTGTTTCGGGTCTTTGCCTCTCGTACCAGCCTGGCGTCCCTTGCCCGCGGTCCTCGCCTCACGACCATCGAAGTCGTGTTGCCGCTCGGAGTGAAAGGATCGCCCTCGTTATTCTCCCTCTGGCCAGGATCTTCGTGGCCCCGAAGACCCCACGTTGACACCATTGGGTGGGCATGTGTTTGCCTTGCGTTTGGACACATGAGGATGTTGTCTGTGCCATGCGTTGTAAATGCTCGTGTCATGAGAACCTCGAGCTGACTTGACGATTGGTAAAGGTGTCCTTGAGGTGTTCACGCACGGGAGAGATAGATAGATAGATAGATAGATAGATAGATAGAGAGAGAGAGAGAGAGAGAGAGAGAGAGAGAGAGAGAGAGAGAGAGAGAGAGAGAGAGAGAGAGAGAGAGAGAATATCTCCCCTTGTGGGTCGGATGGCTTTCGAAATGATCAGTACGACTCGTGTCGTCTGCGTAAGGTTCCTCACAATTACGATAGCCCCACTCTGTAGTTATTTTGGTTGAAATAAGACATCGGTATAGCATTTGTTATGGCAGACCACAGTATCATGGCAGCAGAGCTACCAGTGTGTGTGTGTGTGTGTGTATGTGTGTGTTTGTGTGTGTGTGGTGGGGGAGGGGGCAGACTGCTGGGTATTTCTGGGTATTTTTCGTGGTGTCATATTGTTTCACGCAAAAAGAGGTAAGATTCTTTTTTTTTTCCTTGTGTACACACGAGGCAGTTGATGGGAAGAAGTGATAGAGACGCTTGAGTGCAGGGAAAGAAGAGTGGGGGAAGAAGTGGGAGAGGCGGTAGACTGAGGGAAAGATGAGTGGAGTTTGAGGGAAGAAGTAGGAGAGGCGATAGACTGAGGGAAAGGGGAGCGGAGTGTGAGGGAGGAAGTGAGAGGTAAACCTCCGAAAGGTGACGGAGGAGGAGTAGGAGGAGGAGGGAGGGACAGCGTGTCGGGGAGGTGACAGACGGGGCGGTGCCGGCCACTTGTGAAGTGATGGTTCACTTGACTGACGTGAGGGAGGGAGAGTGGGAGGGTGGTTCCTCCCCTGCTCTTACTCCCTTCTCCTCCTCCTCCTTTTCTCTGGGTCGGTGGTCAGGACGACGCGCCTCCTCCTCCTCACCCCCAGCTGGTGCTGGCTGGGCTACACCTGCTCCCTCCGGGGTACTGACTGCTTCCTGTGGCGGACGCAGCTGAGGCAGTGCTCCTCTCGTGTGCTGACAAGACCACGGAAAATTTTTGATTGACAGTGATGACATGCTCGCCTCAAGATTACATGGGTTAGCTCCTCTGACTGACAGGGGGGGCAAGATTCCTGCCTCTGGAAGGCAGTGGCCGGATATTTCCCTGTTGCTGACAGAGGCAAGATACTTACCCATGGCTTGCGCAGGCTGACAGGAGCAAGATGCATGACCTCTGGTTCGCTGGGGCCGGATGCTGCCTTGGGGTTGACAGGGGCAAGATGTCTTCCTCTGGCTGGCAGGGGCATGATGTCTTCCTCTGGCTGGCAGGGGCAAGATACATCCCTATATCTGACATGGATAGGTTAACTACCTGTGGCTAGCTAGGGCTGGCTGGATATTTCCCTTCGGCTGACGGGGTCGGGTGGATGTTTCCCTTCGGCTGACGGGGTTGGGTGGATGTTTCCCCTCGGCTGACGGGGTTGGATGGATGTTTCCCTTCGGCTGACGGGGTTGGGTGGCTACATCTTTGCCTAACAGGGGGCAGGCAAGATATCCCCAGTGGCGGACGAGTGACGTGTTTCTCCGTGGCTGAGAGGAACGCTATAAATCTCGTGACTGACTGAGACAAAATACCCACCCCATCTGTCAGACGTAAGCGAGATGCTTATCTCGCACTGACAGGGCTGAGATCCTCCCTCCCTCTGGTTGACAGGGTTGGGATGCCTTCCCCTGTCTTGACAGTATGATGTTCCTTCAGTTGACAGGTGTTGAGAGAGAGAGAGAGAGAGAGAGAGAGAGAGAGAGAGAGAGAGAGAGAGAGAGAGAGAGAGAGAGAGAGAGAGAGAGAGGCCTCCCTTCCTCAGGGAGAGGAAAGGTGTTTTTCGAGGATAGTCACTTTGTCGGTCAGCGGAGGGCACCACTGGTCGACTGGCGAGGGTGAGTGTGTCATGCAAGGTGTTGTGGGAGGTGGCAGGTTCTCGGCGTCGTCTGCGACCGGAGGTCCAGTAACATTTATTGGATTCACTCCTGTCTGTGTGTATGTGTGTGTGTGTCAGCCGGTCCTTAGCCTGTGTGTGTGTGTGTGTGTGTGTCCTTTGGTGCAGGTTTACACCAGCCATTTTATATTGAGGCCGTGGCAGTCTGCACTGCAGTCCCCTGTTGGCCGAATGCAATTATGCCCCCATGTTCAGACCTCTCTTACATCTCTTAAATATTTCTGCAGTCTCTCCCCCTTCGACTTTTGGGGCGTAACTAATGGGAAACGTGAAGGCCAGCCAGGTCTGCCCTTACAGATGTGGGCTTTATCTTGTTTAATGTGGAACATTTATATGTGATGTCCTTGTGGTTCAACTGAATGCTCTCTCTCTCTCTCTCTCTCTCTCTCTCTCTCTCTCTCTCTCTCTCTCTCTCTCTCTCTCTCTACTTTAACCTAAGTCAGGTACCTAGTTTATAGACCAACCTTTAGGGGAGTGTGAACAGCTGGGTTGACTGTGGACCGACGCCTGCACCCATGATTCGAACCCATGCGCTCAACCCCTGGAGGCCCATGAGCGAGTCACAGTCAGCAGCAGTAACAGCTGCACCACAAAGAATCAGGATCCGTATGATTGAAACAACTTGTAAAGGGTTGCTCATTTTGCGTTGGGCCAGTATCCAGTTCTCCTCGCTTTTCTAAAAACCTGGTTACGCCTTTGCTCTCTTTTGATTCTCAGTGATACACCACTTTTTGTTTTATCTTTTTTTTTTATGGCCGCTCGCACGTGGCGCCTGATTCACACAGCAGCCGCCACCCACATTTTATAACATGAGGCAATGGCTTTTTCCTTTACTTGAGTGTCAGTTGCATTTAGATTTGTTCTGTTGAATTTGCTGCGGCTCCATGCTCGTGGCAGCCAAATACATCACCCAGTACCTCATAACACCAAAGTGACCCAGTACACACACACACACACACCTTCCAGAAGATGAATTGATCTGCTGTGTACACCAGGCTTTCTTGTGTGTACACCAGCACCGCCCCCACACACACGAGGACCCCTCCATCTGTTGCACCGTCCGGAGGTACAATGTTCCATCCACACACACTAGGACCCCTTCATATGTTGGGCGTACCCTGTTCGCTTCATGCACCCTGACCTCTTCGTCTGTTGCACCCTCTGGTCATACCATGTGTCCTCGACACGCCAGGATCCCTCCCTTCATCAGTTGGGCCTTTTCGACATACGTTCCCTCACCAAACAAGGACGCCTCCAGGTTATACTATGTCCCCTCCATTCACTGGGACCCCTCCATCTGCTGGGCCTCCGTAACGTACCATGTTGCCTCCACACACCAGGACTCCTCCATCTGGTAGGCCCTCTGGAAAGACTATTGTCCCTTCGTCTCACCCTCCAGATTTCCAAGGTACGCGAGGCTCCCCCTCCACACATAAAGCTGTCACCACATCCCAGGTCCCCTCCACACACACACACACACACACACACACACACACACACACACACACACACACCAGGCGGCCCCCCTCACACTCACGACTCAGGTCCCGAGCTCACACTATTCACTCTCCCTTCGTTCAAGCCCTCCTCACGCACTACGCCACCTTATTACGGTTGACTAGTTCCAATCACCTGGATCCCACCAGCCACTGGGCTCCCTCCTCACAGGAGACCCTCTTCAACCAGCGGTCTACCCAGGGCTCCGCCAGCCACAAGGCCGGAGCTCCCCACACACGAGGTAACATCCCTGACAGTATCCCTCCCCCCTCTTGCCGAACTTCACATGACACGCTGAAGCTTTTCCCGAACCTTAAGATGATCCTTTGTCGTGTGTTGATCTTTTCACTCAGACGTGCGGGTGAATGTTACTGGAAATGGGATGATGAGGCGGTGGTTTTTTTCAGCGCGAAAATCATCACCCGTTTGATGATATATTATTTACTGAAACTGACGTTTGAGATGTTTATCTGTTATGGAACATACGTACATGGTTTTTTTTGGAGAAGGTTAACTCCTCAAAAGTAAAAATTGATGAAAGGAAGTGGTTGATAATGCTGAAAATGTGATTATTTTTGGGTAGCATTATTTTCTTTCTCTTTTCTAATTAGTTGTATGTTGAGTCCTGGCCTTACTGGTGAACGCTCAACGTGGGGCGGGATGCGACATCAGTGGACGAGTCCCTGGTTGCATTGTGACAGCTATTGCTGACGTGGTTGTGGGTGGAAGGTGCGTCGGGAGGCAGGTTCCTGCTAGGGTGTATATGTTCCTCCTTGCCACCTCCGTGTCTGCCTCCTTTCCCAACACGCGCACCTCTGGCTTCCCTCGCCTCGCCTCGCCTTCTCATCACCGTCTGTTTATGCTCCGCCACACCTCATTGCCCAGCTGACACTCTTCAGCCCCCCCCCCCCCCCCCCCCCCCCCACACACACACACACACACACACACACACACACACACACACACACACCTGCTCGAGGCCCTCACACACCTGCTCAGGTCGTGAGCACTGCCTGAGTTATTAATAGGAGTGTCAACACTGGCTGAGCTATTGATGGGGTGTGAACACTGACGGCTACTGATGGAGATGTGAACACTGCATAAGTTACTGATGGGGGTGTGAACACTGGCTGAGTTATTAATGGGAGTGTGAACTCTGCCTGAGCTAGTAATGGAGACTGTGAAGACTGACTGAGTTATTAATGATGGTGTGAACACTGATTGATTTACTAATGGGGGTGTGAACACTTGCTGAGCTAGTAATGGGGATGTGAACACTGATTGAACTACTAATGGGGATGTGAACACTGATTGAGCTAGTAATGGAGATGTGAACACTGAGCTAGTAATGGGGATTTTGAACACTGACTGATTTACTAATGAGGGCGTGAACCATAACTGAGCTACTAATGGGGACGTGAACACTGTTTGAGCTACTAATGGGAGTGTGAAAACTCCTTGAGCTATTAATGGGGGGTATAAACATTGAGCCATTAATGGGTCTCTGAGCACAGGCTATTGATGGCAGATGGAAAGTCATTTCAGGAAGTCGATTGTTAAAAAAAAAGAATAAAATCGTCAGTATTGCGAGATAACGATTATAAACGTTGCGAGATAACGATTATAAACGTTGCGAGATAATGATTATAAACGTTGCGAGATAACGATTTATAAACGTTGCGAGATAACGATTTATAAACGTTGCGAGATAACGATTATAAACGTTGCGAGATAATGATTATAAACGTTGCGAGATAACGATTATAAACGTTGGGAGATAACGATTATAAACGTTACCTTGTTCCGTTGTTGGTACGCTCGGTAATACCTGCAGCAGGTTAACTGGGGCCTTGTGTGGCCGTTGGCAGCCAGTGGTCTCGCCGTTGTGGTGTCTTGTTTCTTTCCTTACTCCGGTAAGTTGAGGATCCTTCGATCCTGTCGTGTTTTACCTAACATCAGCCACCACTTGCCCGCTTTTATCAGTCGTGTTTCTCACACACACACACACACACACACACACACACACACACACACACACACACACAGTACATGTATATTTCCATATTCCGTATGATGTAAGTCCTTGCCACACGGAGGACAATTATCCGTGGTTAAAGCGTCGATATTAATAGCGATAATAATAATAAAGATCATGGTAATGATAATTATATGATAATTATAATAATAATAATAATGATATTAATATTGATGATAATATGATAATAATAATGATGATGATAATAATTAATAATGATAATGATGATAATAATAATAATAATAATAATAATAATAATAATAATAATGATAATAATAATAATGATAATAACGATAATGATAATAATAATACTGCAGCGCGCGAGACGATTCCATTCGTGGTATTTGTTTGTGTGTGTGTGTGTGTGTGTGTGGATGGTCCCTCTCCATAACCTACCTGAAAGTCTTGCCGGCACACTGACGCAGTTTATAAATTGTATATTACACTCCCGACTTTGAACTTTGGTAAATACTGCCAGATTGCCACCTCCCCATTTTTTGTATATACATACATATAGCTTTTTGTTTATTTTTGCACTTTTTCCCCTCACTATTTTTGGCCTCTGGCTGCAGTTGAATTCGTAGACCGTAAATTCTTATTTGCTTATCATTAAGGGCGTCCTGAGGGTGGGTTGGAGGTGGGGTGGTGGGTCAGGTGGGTGGGTGGGTGTCGTGTGTGGTGGCAGGAGGAGGAGGAGAAGGAGGAGGAGGAACAGGTGTGTGTGTGTGTGTGGAGGGCGGGGTTGTCAGGAGAGGACCGGTCAGACGGCCTCCTGGGCCCAGGCTGGCTGGCTAGTTGGCTGACACCTGCCTGCCACCACCCACAGCCTCACTGACCTCAGGAGGGGAAACCTTGGCTCGTCCACTCTTACGAAGGAGGAAGCCCCTCCCCCTCCTCCCTCCCCCCCTGAAGTAGGTCAGTGACCAGACTGGTCATTCTCTCTCTCTCTCTCTCTCTCTCTCTCTCTCTCTCTCTCTCTCTGGGGGAGACTTCACATTCGTCATATATATATATATATATATATATATATATATATATATATATATATATATATATATATATATATATATATTATTTTCTTTTTCTTTTTCTTTCAGACTATTCGCCATTTCCCGCATTAGCGAGGTAGCGTTAAGAACAGAGGACTGGGCCTTTGAGGGAATACCCTCACCTGGCCCAATTCTCTGTTCCTTCTTTTGGAAAATTAAAAAAAAACGAGAGGGGAGGATTTCCAGTCCCCCGCTCCCTCCCCTTTTAGTCGCCTTCTACGACACGCAGGGAATACGTGGGAAGTATTCTTTCTCCCCTATCCCCAGGGAATATATATACATATATATATATATTATATATATATATATATATATATATATATATATATATATATATATATATATATATATATATATTATATATATCAATCGCCATTTTACTCTATTCCTTGCCCTCCTTTCACCCTCATGCATGAAAGGAGGGCAAGGAATAGAGTGAATTGGATCGATGTGGTATACCGGGGTTGACGTGCTGTCAGTGGATTGAATCAGGACAGGTGAAGCGTCTGGGGTAAACCATATATATATATATATATATATATATATATATATATATATATATATATATATATATATAAAGAAAGAAAAAAGAAAGAAAAAGAAATTCAGACGTGGAGATCGGACAGAATTTTAACTGGAAACTATTCAAGTCGTCCTTCACGCACAAATGCCCGCTGACGACTGGGCGAGGGGGCTTAGTGGGAGTAACCAAGCACACTCGAGGTGGGGTGTTGGCGCGCGCGCGCGCACATACACACACACACACACACACACACACACACACACACACACACTATAACGATGTTACAATTACATTGCACGCACATGTTCGTTGGTAACGAAGGAACAATCAGATAGGCATATGACGCAGTAAAGCGCGCACTTTTCATGGTTGGTAAAATACTAATAATGATGGATTGCTGTTACCAGAGACTGACTGACCTGGGAACTAGGACTCACAGAGACAGGAAGTCCTGGAGACACAAGGACTAGTGATGTGTGTACAGGAAAGTGACTTCTATCAGCATGATACTGAGCATACGAGGCTTAGAGAGACTAATACACCATCATTACCATACGTAAAATAGTGCATATGAACGCACACTACCATACTAACCTCCAACAGCCAGGGTCGAACCCGGGTATGTTGTGAATGTAATGGGACACGGGTCAGAAAAAGTGACCGTGTGATGCTGGCGTTTGATCCTGTGGTGAGAGATGCCATGAAAAAAAAGAGTAGCGAGGAAACTTGATATTCATAAGGATGTGATCGTGGAAATTTTGCCCAAGGCG